>NC_081406.1:643988527-644288527 GCF_030272615.1 Cryptomeria japonica | reverse complement strand
CCTTCCTCCCAACCAATCGAATAACCAACGTAAAACCTTCATTCGCCAAACTGCTCGATATACCATTATTGTCGAAACCCTATACCAATGTGGTCTTGATGGTACTCTCCTTTGATGTCTGGAGCAAGATGAGATAACAAAGGCTTTGGAAGAAGTCCATGAAGGCATTTGCAGGACTCATTCAAGTGGTCCATCACTCGCCAAGAAACTCCTGCGCAATGGATACTATTGGCCATCTATGGAAAATGATTCCTACTACTTTGTCAGAAAATGCAAGAAATGTCAAGTTCATGGCGACCTGATACATGCACCAACCCAGGAACTGCAACCAATCACAACACCATGGCCTTTTTGTCAATCGGGTCTTGACCTTGTGGGTAAGATTCATCCATCTTCATTCAATGGCCACAAATTCATTATTACCACCACCGAATATTTCACAAAGTGGATCGAAGCTGTTCCACTTACCCAAGTCACCGACAAGCAGATCGCCTCATTCATCCTCAACTACATCATCTGCCGGTATGGTGTACCCATGTCCATCATCACAGATAACGGTCTTCCTTTCAAAAATCAGGATGTCCGTGAACTTTGTGAGAAATTTCACATCCAACACCGCTTTTCCACCCCCTATTACCCACAAGGCAATGGTCAGGCTGAAGCATCAAATAAGAACATATTAAGAATCCTCAAAAGGACAGTCAATGATGCCGATCGTGATTGGCATGTTCAACTGAATCCAGCGCTATGGGCATATCGAACTAGCATTCTAACCCCTACAGGTGCAACTCCTTATTCATTGGTCTATGGTGCAGAAGCTATCTTGCCTATTGAGGTCGACATACCATCACTACGGGTTTCCTTGCATAATCTGATAGATGATGAAGCATACAGAGTCTCACGCCTCCAAGACTTAGAGTTACTCTATGAGAAGTGACAAGCAGCATACAATCACCTCAAAGCCTATCAGCAGCGCATGAGCAGAAGCTACAATCATCGAGTTAAACCTCATACATTTGAGGTAGGCGATCTTGTTCTATGAGAGAATCCTCGCAACCAACCAAACAGAGAACACCAGGGCAAGTTTGAATCAAACTGGCTAGGCCCATATGTTGTCACTGCTGTGTTCGAGTCTAGGGCATATCAGTTGGCTACATCAGAAGGAGAACCGCTTGCAGATCCAATCAACAGCATGCACCTTAAATGGTTTTATACCTAAGCTGTATAGAGCATCAAGCTCCCCTACATACCAGAAAATACCAAAAACATTCAGAAAAATGTCCTGAAGAAAATACAAAAACATTCAAAAAAGTAAAGAAAAATCATGCATCCAAACGGTGAACAACCACTCTAGTGGCACCTTGGGTAAGTACGATGGTGAAAACCTGGCAAACAGGCGCCACTCGTAAAGGCTATGGCTCCATTGACTTTTAGACTTGTTGCGATCACATCCACTTCATACATCCATCCATCCATCCAAAAACCATGGCTTGTTATTCATCTGCAATTATGATAGTACTTCATGCGTCTAGCATCCCGCTTTTTCATAGTCATGTCTAAAACTGGGGGCAATGCCCTTAACCTATTGATGGAAGTGGATTCTACATTGTCTTATGATTCATTAAGTTCTTCATTCAGACAATCATCAAAATACCAAAAGCATTCAAAACAATTCAAAATCCAAAAAAACATTCAAAACAATTCAAAATCCAAAAACATTGACAAAACATCAAAAATCACACAAAAACATGGCAACACCTTGTACATACTCATCCATGTAGATACCAAAACAAACATTGACAAAATACTCACACAATGACCATTTACCAATCGACCACACAATCCACATTAACACTCAAAAACTGTCTCCAACAAGGATGCATCCTTCCTTACCAAAACAAAGACAAAAGTGACGTTTTCTTTGACAAGAAAATTATGTTAAGCTATCAAATACTTGGTTGATTTGTGAGTACAATCATTCGTTTATCTGTATCGGGATCTTTCAGCATTATTTTGTATCGTTTGCGCATTATTTCCGATGAAGTTCTGGGGCATGTGCTAATGGTGTCTACGTGGGAAGTTCACCAAGCTCCGTAATCTTATGCAAAATGCAGTCATAGATCATTACGGCTTGCTGACTACAGTGTATACCTCGACCATATGGGCATGAACCATTACCAAGGATCCATATTCTTTATTCTTTATGTATATACTGTTTGTTTGCAGGTACAATGCTCTTCCTTTGGTTCCTCCTACCTCATCCAAACTGGATAAAGGTTTTTATCTCTTAGTACGGTATGCACTTGTCTCAAGATATGATCAGCCTAAGATCAAGGAGGACGATCCAAGTCATGCATGAACAAAGATAATCCTTGTCTGTTCTGCAAGCAATACTCAGGTCGACTTGACCCTTATATCAAGTCGTTTGTATTAACTTGCTATATAAAATCCATGAAAGGAATACTCAGGTCATCTTGAATCATTATATCAAGATGCTTGTATTCTCTTCCAACATTTTAAAGCTCAATGATAAAAATAGAGCACTATGGATCGCCATTTCATCTCATCTGTTTATATCTTGCATTCCGTTGCATATCACCCATTCATTCATTCATATGTAGGTTTTATATGCAAAAGTGACCATTAAAAACTAGTCTTGGATACAATCACGACTGAGTACTCTGATACATCATCAATGCATCGTGAAAAGTCTCAAAAACCTTGCATTCCTCATGGTCATTTTAATTGCATCTTGCATTAAGTACATTCACATCATTTTAACTTAACATTGCATAGTTCATTTTTGACATTAGTTTTCATTAAATCATTTGCATCATTGCATCAATCATAAATAATTAAATTCATTCATGGGATCAAATTGTCTTTGATTATATTAAGTCATTTACTAGGCATGCATATTGTGTCGATTATCCATCATCATTTTATCATCCTTTATCATTTATTATTGCATCCGTTCATTAGTGAAAAAGTGCATTCATTCATTCATTACTAAGTATCTTATTATGCTCATTTTAGGATTAATTCACATTGCATTCATTATCCTCTTTTTAATTGCATTAAGGTGCAGTTATTAAAACATTAGTTATAGTATCATCACATTATCATTCTTACTTAAATCATATTTAAGTGTTTCGAATCATAAATCCATTTGTTTCCAAAACATTAGTTCATACCATTTTATATATATATCCATATGCATTCATTTCATATCAAGATTTGTACTTTGCATTTTGTTTATCCATATTACATTCATCTAAAAACATCTAGATGCATATCCATACATAAAATCATTCATTCAACCATTGGATTAACATCCTCACATAAATTATCCCATCATTATCATTGCATAGGAAACACCAAAATCTTGTTCATAAATCATCATAAGCATACATCATCATCATGGCATTACATACATAAAAGCATTACATCAAAAATCAAACAAATTATACATATATAAACCTGCATTCATATGTCAGTATCCAACATCATAAATCATCATAAAAACATGCATATAAGAAACATCTCATCAAATGCATACATGTACACATATCCATCTAAATAAACTCATCATCCTGCATAAACATCCATACATAATCAAATGCATATCATCAAAATATGGGATCTCCTCATATATCTCATCTCATATATCAGAGTACAATGAAGTCTACAAAATCGGCTACCAAGAGCCATCCAAGATACAGTCCAAAAAATAAACAATGATACAAATACATCTATGCATGAATGCTCTCTCAAATGCCACTCTGGCCCAATGCTGTCCCAACACCTCCACCTGCTCCACCACTAGTGCTTGCACCCCCTGCTCCATCTCTCTGTGGAGGCCTCATCGAACCACCACTCCCTCCTGCATCCCCTGATCTCTCCCACCTCAAAGGACCCATCACTCCCCCACTGCTCTGCATCCTCTGCGATCGCTCTGATCTAGTCTGCCGCATCTGGGTATAACTGAGAGCTCGCTGACTAACTGGCACCACCTGCTCATATAAACCCCGCCAGTACTCTATCTCAGCCTGTGCTAGGCCAAACTACCTCATCACCTCCCCTGTAGGCCCCTGTGCTCCTACTCCAACTCGGACTCTCTCCTGCAGCTCCGCCAATCTCTCCACTGCAGTATCTCTCTCCCGTAACACCACCGTCAGCTCTAACTCCCATGCAAATAACTGCACATCCCTAGCTGCCACCTCCGCCTCCAAATCCTCTATCTGCGTCTGCAAGCATACTATAATGTGATCCCATAGATCTCCAGTGGCTCCGTCCCCGGTGTCCATAGCTCCCTCCCCGGTGTCCATAGCTGCCTCCCCTACACCACCCTCTCCAGTAGTCCCCTCCCCTCTGTCCATCGGGATCTCCTTCTCCATCCCCCTCCCACTCAGCTGAACTCCTCTCGGTATCAATGGTCCCTGTGATATCTGTAAAGGCAGTCCACCTCTCCCTCTCCGCTGACTCCGCATCCCCAATCCTCCTCCACCTCCTCCTCCATCTCCTCCACCACCTCCTTCTCCTCCATCTCCTCCACCTCCTCCACCTCCACCTCCACCTCCTCCTCCTCCATCTCCTCGACCTCCTGCCCTCCTCCGTCTCCGTCCCCTCTCATCCTCAAAAGCTGGGATCGGCTCTGCTAGATCCGATATCCATGGGATCAGGTGCGCCGCCTGGTACTGCGTGTACTCATCTGTCACCCCTGCATCCACGACCCTTGGTCGTATGTCCCATGGCCTCGCCTGTAGTGTCTGGAACTCTGCCAGTGCCTGATCATACGATAACACTGGACCCCATGCATACCACTCCCGAATAGCTCGAGCATACTCTCCTGATCCACTGGGCAGTCCCTGCTGCCGTCCAAACTATCTCATCACTCGCCCAGGCACCTGTCTCTCCACATGGTAGGAGGTCCTCCCAATGAGGAATCGAGTCATAAACACATAAGGTAGTGCCTCTGCACCATCATCCCAGGGCTCACACTCCAAGTATGGCCGCCATATCACTACATCCAGGTCATCTAATGCCCGCCGCTACCACTCTAACTTCCCTAGGTGGGGCTGACTCATCATGCCGCTATACATGAACATATATGCTGGTCTACGGCATGGAATCTAAGACTCACCGGTCGAGTCACTGGTAGATGCTCCCAAGCCCAAATATGTAGCAGCGTCATGCCCACTGCTAAGGAACCCCTCCCTTGGTAAACCACCTCATGGAGCTCCTGATACATGTGCGCCAGCACGCACGACCCCCATGCAACTCAGGTCCCCTCGGTCATCATCATCTCGATAACCTGCCCCCATCCCACTGCCAACCCATGTGACCGCCTGTCTGGACACAACAGACCTCCCACAATCCCTGACAAAACTACTGGAAGAGGCTCATATAGTGCCTCTATATCCTCCCACGCGATCGAGCCATCATCAATATATACATCCTCATCAAAAATCCTCTGCACTGCCATAGTCCCCCAAGATCTATCATATGTGACCAGCTCCCCTCGAATCGAAATCCGTAGGATGTGCCACACATCCTCTAGCATCATGGTCATCTCCCCCTGTGCCAAATGGAAGGTGCACGTCTCATTGTGCCACCGCTCTGCTAGTGCTGTGATCAATCCGTGATTCATACGAATCACGGGCATATGCATCACCTCGTATAAACCAGTTGCGGCAATACAGTCTATCTCCGCCTGTGTCAATCGATCCCGCAACCCCTGTGTCACAGGATAGCGCTCATGTAACTGCAACACGCGCAGATCCTCTTGCACATGGACATTCATCAATCACCATCAGTTGTTTTGTTTTCAAACTTTCTTAAGTTTAAACCTAGACTATCAACAGATACTTTGATCAAGTATCTTCGGGTCTCAACAGGTAAGCAATCATGGCCACCTAGACTTCAACGGACATTTTATCCTAACAAAATGACTTAAGTCTCATCAGGCTGCTATGGTTCAAAACAACTCCCACTTCACCTCGCCATCCATCAATTGTTGGCATCAGAAGATTTTCTTCATCCAAACTGGGGCATCTTTTTATCTTAAGACAAAAGCGCTATTTAACCAACAAAAGCGCTAGTTTTTCAACAATAGCGCTACAACCCTAACAACAGCGCTCAATCAGCTCTACCATAGCGCTACAACTACAACAACGCTAAATCAACTATGCAATAGCGCTACTTGACATCAATAGCGCTCGATTAAGACCTCAATAGTGCTAGAAGTGCAAAAGTGCTAAAACTTGCATACAATAGCGCTAATGCAGAGCAAAAGTGCTCAAACAAGGGGACAATAGTGCTATTGTGGCATAATAGCGCTAGTTTATGGAGCAAAAGCACCAAAACCATAGTTCCAGCGCTCTTGCTCTGACTTGACTTGGACTCAGCTAAAAACCTATAAAAAATGCACAAAAATTAAGTTTTCGAATTTGCGTACTGCTGGTCCATAGTCATCTAGGCGCTGGAACTGTCAGACTCGCTCGAATCTGTGCTTGGTGATCGGAATCGGCATCCTAGCTGCTGCTTGCTCCTCCAAACGTCACTATCAGAGCTCTCGTTTTCAACTGGTCGTGGTCACAAATGATCCTGTTTTCACCCCTTTCACCCCATTTATACTGTTCGCCGACACCGTAACTTCTCCCTGCTCACCATCGTGGTCCCCGTGAACTTCCCGAGCCCCCCATTTCTCCATGTTTCCCTCGTTTTCTTCTATTTTTCACCCGTATGGCTAACTTCTTCTCTTCTACCACCTCGCCAATTTTCATTCTTTTTCGAGAGATCGCCCGATTTTTTGAAATTTTTCGGCCCATCTCTCGAGGGGGCATACCACCCATTAAATTTACATTTTATGGGGCATTTCTTCACAACAGTTTTTCTTTCTTTGAAACGACGCGATAAACCGCACCGTCTCAAAGAGGGGCAAATATAGTCACACAAATCTGTCCAGCTTAATTAAATAAATATTCGCTATTTATTTGATTAAAAATCCACTAGCCACCAATTAATTAAATTAATATTTAATTAATTCATCCCCAAACATTCTTCTATTAATTAAATAAATTATTCAATTTATTTTAATTAATTCATTAAATCAAATTCAAATCAATTAAATAAATAAAATCTATTTATTTAATTAAATCCCCCTATTCCTCTTTTAAATAAATTAAATAAAAATATTTATTTAAATCATTATCCCCCCCACTTGCATTTTCCTACAAATGCAACTTGCACACATTTATTGAAATAAATGAATTTTTATTTTAATAAAATCCTATTTTCCCTCACCCACCAAATCCACTTGCAAAATCTAATCCCCTTCTAGATTCTTCTAACCCCTTTCTAATTAGCCTAATCCATCCCCTAATTATTGTCACATTCCTAAGAAAAATGGAGTCACTTCTCAAAGACTCCAAAGTCTTTGAAAAACATTTAATGCTTTTTGTGTTCAACAAATTAACCCCCAAAGTCTTCCAAGACCACTAATGGCTCTTACATGACCATTTATGGCTCTTACATAACCATTTATGGTTATTTCAAACTTGTCTCCCCAAACATTTATTGTTTTGACTGTATTCCTCCATTTCACATTTGCACAAGAGTTTATCCATTGGATAAAAGTTTTATTCTTTGAATAAAGAGTTTATTCATTCAACCAACCTTGACTTTAACTTCCAAAGTCATATCAAGCATTTAATGCTTATTTCCTCCCCTTTCAACCTATCTCACATTGACACTTGTCATCCTGGAATTGGATTGAAAGCCCTCACATGGATTGGAAATCATTCAATCCTGACCCTTGTTGAGATTGCTCAATCTCAACCATCCATTGCTCCATTTTTCCTATAAATAGAGCCCATTTCTTCATAATCCAGATCCTGAAAACTTGTATGCATTTAACCTATAGGTATTTTTAGAGAGCATTTAGCATAGAAAACTCTTATATTGTCATTTTGGTTAAAATAAATCATTTTAGTATCAATAGCTTAAATATTAGCTTCTTTATTTACATTTAGAGCAATATTTGAATCTCAATCCTCCATAAGCATCCATAGTGCAAAAAGCTGCTGAGAGCTACACTATTTTGGAACTTGGAGAGGAGAGGAACAAGGGAGAAGGAGCCAAGACCATGCTAAGAGGCATTTGGAGATGTCTCATTATCTTTGTTTCTTTGGTTAGATATATTAGCATGTTTTTAGTGTCTCTCTTGGTATGTCTTTTTAGATTAGTTTTTGATTGACTAACACTAACGATCTTTTGGTTTTTGTGTGTTGTTTGTCATTTGCTAACCTTGTCCATTTAGGAAGGCATCAAGAGTCAATGCACACATTAGGGTCCCCATCAGCGTTGAACCTATTGAACTTCAACAATTCAGTCGCAGGAGGAAGGATGATGTTCAGGATAGTGATGTCAAGGGGACTCTTCCTATAATATGTAGGCATAGACGATTGAATAGAAGCGGATTCCAGTTTTGTAAGCTATAACTGTAATTGCCCCATGTTATGTAAGATAGTGTTCAAGATAGGATTTGAAGGAAGAGGAGGTAGTGGTGTGCTAGATGCACTACCACCTCCACCAGCACCTCCAAGAGAACAAATACTATCGACAGATGTAGTACTAGAGCTGATCGTAGAGATATGAGCTGCAAAAAAGGTAGAGGTCGAGCTACTAGACATACTACTGTAACCTAAGGGATTGGATGAGGCATTAATGCTAGGAATAGTAGAATCCACCATATGCACGTTCAACCCCAGTATGTTAATGCCGATTTGAGAACTAGAGGTGTCAAACTGGTTATCTTGAGGGATGGTTTTTAACAATCATGGACAATACCCTCAACATCTCTAAACCTTTATTATACAAGATGAGCATGTCTCTTAGAGTGTTAACTACAATCCCAACCCAAGGGAGGATATTTTCCTGATTAAGGAATCCTTCAAAATCTCTCAGGTTCTCCTCTAGAGACTGAATCCGATCAAAGTCAACAGCGACAACGTAGTTATGGTCAACGATAGGAGGAGAGGGCAGTGAAGAGTTTGTTGGGGAGTTATTCTAAGAACTAGCAGCTGACAAGCCTCCCATGAAAGGTATATAGAGAGTATGAGAAGGGAAAGGCTTGTTTGGGTCAGGCCAAGGATTTCAGATCATCATGTTAGGTAGAGGAGGACTGTAACAATCAAAAGGGAAACTCTGTCTAGATGTCCTTCTGACTACATTTCTTATGACAGTCTGGGTTGTAAAGCTCATAGACAATCCTCACGATGTTGAGACCACACTACAGGGTCATGAAGGGTTTGGTCTTCTGATAAAGATTTCTAAATGAAAAGATAAAGAAAAATGAAAGCAAATGCTACAAAGAAGATGCAAGCTACACTTTTTTTTTAGACTTTAGATTTTATGTTTTATATTTTAAATGTATGCAATGAACTAAAAGGTAAATACACAATACAAAAAGGAAATTGGCTTCACGCCGGGTTCACCAAAATGTAGAGGAAGGCATTTGTTACCCTTCAGGTGATGAACCTCAAGGAAAAAACCTACCTTATGTTGGCCTTTGACTGAACCGATAAAGATTGTTGTTGTTATGCAACTGGTATATGATTAGTTAGTGATTGTGATGAAGAGATTGAGATTCATGTTTGATGACTAAGTTTTGTGTTTTCATTAATGGGAACAATGTCTTTGTAGTCATCTAAGTCTTAGATGCCAATTGATAAGGGTTAACCGGTACAAAAGATAGTTTTAGAGAGAATCGGTAATTAGGATCTCAACCGGTAAATTGAGATAGAGTTGCATTTCGACAACCGGTATAGGCAATTCATGAAGTTGGATGATGCAGTTTCACAATGATGATGGTGATAGGTATTTGGAGCTATGTTCAAACCCGCATTGATAAATTCAACTAGATGAGCGAGATTTGATTTACAAAATAGACAAACTGATAGAACACTTAACCGGTAGTGATTTAGTCACTTAAATCGGTAACATGACACAAGTTTTAATTTGTTATGTCAGTGGCTGACATATGTAAAGCGTATGATGTAAGTTTGTCTATATTCACTGAACCTAGGAATTATTCCAAGATTGTAGTTGACTAAATGTAAAATATTTATAAAAAGTGCGATGAGGTATAAAGTCGGTATGTATGTGAAGAGAGATTTCATGAGTGAATATTGTGAATGTGATCGTGCGATGATTAGGGAAGTTCTGTAATGAATTTTTGTTGATTTTTTAAGAATTAGAAGTGGATCTTATCAGACACAGAAGGTGTTACTTGAAGATCTTCTCACTATTGTTTTCCTAATAGTTTCCAACAACAAAATCTCTTAACCAGGTAGGTCCTAACACATCTTAATCTGTAAACCCCCTAACAGGGTAGCTCTGAATAAGAGTCTTAAATCTTCTTGCGAGGTTGATCCTAACAGGTCATTGCTCCTAATATGGCTTATCATTCAAATCCCCTAACCGGGTGACTCTTAACCGGGTCTTCTCCTAATAGGGCATAGTTGTAAGACCTTAGCTAGTCAAGATTTCTATTCTGCAGATAGTGAATCTTGTGGGTACTAACTCCCATCATGGTTTTTCCCTTTTGGGTTTTCCATGTATAATCTCTTGTGTTATGTGGAATTTGTTTTATTGGGTATTTTATTATGTTGTGATATTTCTCATATGCTTGATAAGTTTTAAGTTATTGAGGTTGGTGATTAGATTATATTATTTTTGCTTGCATTGATTTGCCCCCCCTCTCAGAGCCTTATAAGTTTATTAATTGGTATCAAAGCCAACCTTCTTTGAGGCCTAACCACTTGAGAAGGATTCCTAAGGCAGTCATGGGGGACATGAGTTGTAGAGAGATGACTCTTAAACTTGTTGAAACTGAGGATTCCCTAGAAAATTTAAGAGGCAAGTATAAAACTTCACTTGATAAAAGGAAAGATCTTACTGAACAACTGTTGGAAGTCAATAAAAGAATCTCTTCCGATGGAGAAAACATAGATCCATTGGTTGAGGAAGTGGTGAAACTAAATGGTGAGAAAACTAACTTGAGGAGAGAGCTTGAAGCCCTTACAATCCGAATGCGTCAAGATCTTGAAGCAAGGAGGGAAGCTAAAGACAAGATCAAAGAGAAATATCATGAGATCTTTAAGATAAATCAAGAAAATGGCACTCTATATGCACACTGGCATGAGGAGAAAGAAGAAAAAGAAGAAATCAAACCAGATCTTGATATAGAAATGTCTCGTAGAGAGACTCTTATGAAGCAGAGTGAAGATATTACTAAAGAGCTTGCAGAAGCTAATGAGAAGCTTGAAAAATTCAACAAGAGTTCTGCCATGTTGGATGAACATATCCAATCTCAAAGGATGAATGGTGATACATCTGGGTTAGGATACAATACATTTGAGAAAGGAGAACCTTTCGGTACTAAGGTCAACATGCATGAAGGTAAACCTACTCCTAAGACTCAGAAAACCAATGGTAAGAAATCTTATAAACTTGTTTGTTTCAATTTCCATAAGTTAGGACATACTGCTAATGTTTGTAGAAGCAGGTCTGATGTTAATACTGGTTATAGACCTAATACTAATAAGAGATATATGCCTAGAAGATTTGAAGGTTACTGTTACATGTATGCAACATGTATGGGCATAGATCCATTGAATGCAGGTATGGAGCTAATAATCCAACACCTCACATGAATCAGAGATCTGTTGGTGATTGGAGAAGAAATTTTGAATGACCGGAGAAGTCCAAATTGGCAAAGACCCTATGCTAATCGGTCTAGTCCCTATGAGATAATGAATGTGGTATGCACAATCTGTAATAACTTTGGTCATGTGGCTATGAACTATAGAAGAAGGATTGGCAGAGGAAATGGTGAACCTTGGAGAGCTTCTGGTATGGCTTTCTATCATTGTCATAAACCAAGACATATGGCAAAGTTCTGTAGAGCTAAAGTGAACAAATTAGTGAATCAATCAGGTGACCGGAAAGGGAAGATGAAAGTTGATGTGGAGGAGACTAGAGCATAAATGAATAGAATCTGGAAAAAGAAGGATGATGAGGTAACTGAAGTAAAATCATTTGAAGATCCTATTTCTTCACCTAGTGTGGAGAACCCTTCACCGATAAACTAAGTTGTTTATACAGCCTAGGGGGAACCTAATATTAGATCTATTTCTGAACCCCCTGAAGGACCATGAGGTATGTGAAATCTGTATACTTTGATGTTTTATGATGTTAAGAAGTGATTTTGTAATCAAACCGGTTGGTTTGATGTGTTATGTGAATTGGTATATTGCTTTAAGACATTTTAGGGTTTTACCAGTAAAGGCATTTAATGCGGTAGATAATGGGTAAATAAAAGAAACTTTTTGAATTTTATTTGTCACATTGCATTTGCATGAGCACCTGAAGAACGAATAGAGAACATGAGAATTTGTACTTGCAACACCTAACCCGTTTGATAGAGATTGAAGTGTTTTGGTGTAATCTATGATTGACAATCGGTTAAGAGAACTTCAACGGTGTCTAAAACCCTAGTGCAGAAGAGGGAAAACGTATTTTTCAGAGATCTTGCTATCTATTTCTGAAGAGTGATTTGTTGAAAATGGACACACCACATCTAGTAGATTTTACTGATAGGCCACGACTTGAATTCAAAAGGCATCCATTTAAGTCTGAAGAAACTGATCATGTTGGTGCCCTATCCAGAGTACCCCATGGTATATTGCATGTTGAAGATGTTAGATCATATTTACATTGCAAAGTGGAAGATTTGGGTATGGTTTCTATTTTTGATCAATATAGAGCACTGTGTGATGAAAACAGTATCTTGAAAGATCAATACAAGAAGGTTACCGCCAAAGGGTTTCATCATGCACTTAACCTTATTGATGATTTTGTGGATGAACATGTTAGATATGTCCTTAGTAGGATACATGATCAGTTTATGTGGCTTGACTGACCACATAAAATCTCCAAGGAAGCTATTCATGCAGTCACCAGATTCTGTGCAACCGGTGAGGTACCTTTACTGAGATCCGTTCCAAAGAATGATGTAGAAAAGATAACAGGATCCAAATGGGATGACATAGATATGACAGTGAACAATATCAGTGATCTGACAGTGAAATATGCTTCAATGGCAATTGGATACGAAGTATAGTACTCTAGCAGAATGAACAGTGTACCGATAGCTGCTATTCATACTGCTTACTAGATGATCATAGAAGATATTGATTATAATCTATCTGAAGCACTGCAGAGTCAATTGATGTTGAACTTGGAGGCTATTAAGAAGGACAAAAGATTGAGGTTCAAATTTGGTCAACTCATTCTTGGGCTATTCTCTTATTTTTAAAATTCTTTTCCTAGTATTCAATATATTCAATGGATTGGAGGAACAACTACTTGAATGCGAATGAAGAATAGTATCAGGATGCTAGGTAATGATTTTGATAAGATTTCATGGGGATACTTCAAAGATTCCAACCAAAGTGTCCAACCAACCCTCCACAATGCTTCTTCTCAATTAGGTTCTCCCTCATGGAACTCTTTGGAATGCACAACTAGCTTCTTGTAAATAACATCCCATCTTGGATCATAAAGTTCATCCACTTGGTCCTATCTAAAGTAATAGGCTCCATGCAAGTTCACTAAGACTCTCCAAAGTCAAGATCCTCTAGATACAAACTCTTGAGTTCATAACCCAACAAATTTGATTTGCATCCTTGTGAATAAAATCTACCTTCTAATCAAGTCATTTATAACTTCTAAGACTTTCCACTCTTTTTCTTTAAAATAAAATTGTAACTTTGCAAAAAATCAAATGCCTTTGATTCAACCTTCCTTGAATATTTAGATATTATAAAGCCTAATGATTAGTAAATTAATTTTCAAACTCTTTTGGTAGAAGATAATGTATCCATTTCTTCAATGCCTAAACTATAGCAAAAAATTATTGAACATAAATAGAATGTACTTCCTTTTGGCATCATTCAAATCTTCATTGAAGTAAGCAATGGGTTTACCCTCTTGAATCAATACGGCTCTTTTGACATTGCTACTAGCATCACAATCTATTTGAAATACCTTATTAAAATCTAGAAGTGCCAAAATAGGTTGTTATGTGATTTTTTGCTTCAAGATATCAAAACTCTTCATTGCTCCTATGGTCCACTTAAACTCTTTTCTATTGTCTCCCATTGTTTCAGTTAGGGATGCACAAATACTACTGATATTCTAGATAAACTTTCTATAAAAACTAGCCAAACCATGAAAATATCTCACTTCGGTGGTGCTTCTTGAGGTAGGCCATTCAAGGATAGTCTTTACCTTCTTTGGGTCCATTTTAAGACCATTTATTGAGATATAACATCCTACGTATATTAACTCCTTCACGAAACTGCACTTCTTTAGGTTAATCAACAATTTTTCTTACCTTAACTTCTCAAAGACCCTACAAATATGCATTATATGCTCCTCAGATTTCTTATTGGAAATTAAAATATCATCCAAGTAAACAATAAAATACTTACCCAAAAACTATTTTAATACCTCATTCATGAACCACATGATGCACGATGCATTGGTTAGCCCAAAAGGCACGACTAATCACTTATACAAGCCCTCATTGGTTTTTGAATGTTATTTTTCATTCATCTCATTCTGTAATTTATATTTGATGATGTCATCTCTTTAAATCCATCTTTGAAAAGTACTCAACTCCACTCAAACAATCCATAATGCAATCCATCCTTGGCAAGGGAAATCTATACTTTAGTAATCTTGTTGATAGCTCTTGGGAGTTTGTACACATCCTTCATTATCCATTCTTCTTTAGTGCTAGTACTACAAGTATTGCACATGGATTCAAACTTTCTTGAATCATTTTTTTCTACAATAGCTCTTGCATTTGTCTATTCAACTCTTCACTCTTTGCCGAAGTCAATCTATGGTCTTCCTTATTCGACATACTGGCTCTAGGAACTAGGTCCATTTGATGAATGATATTTCTCATTGGTGGTAAACCATCATGCACATTATCAGATACAATATCTTAAAACTCATCGAACAAATCTGCAACTTCCACAGGTATATCTTCTACTTTCTATTTGTTATCTTTATGAATTAAAGAAAAATAAATATGCTCATGCTTCATGCCATTTAGAAATATTCTTCCATCAACTAAACATATTCTTGCATTACTGCATACCTTTTCCTCTACCTTCTTCAATGAATTTAGCCCGTGTCTAATTCCATCTCTTGTCAAAGAATAGGTACTTGCTTATCCATCATGTATTATATGATAATCAAGTTGCCATGGTCTCTGTAACAACATATAACAAATATCCATAGGCATAATATCACATTGTACCTCGTCATGATATTTTTCAATTTTGAACTTTACTAGACCTTGTTCATTGACCAAAGCCTTGTGGTCCTTCTGCAACCAAGTAATTTGGTAGGGATTTGGATGCCTTCTTCTCTATAACTTCAATTTCCTAACCATTTCTTTTGAAACAAGGTAATTAGTATTACCACCATCTATAATAACATTGCAAACTTTACCATTACACTTAGGTCTTGTGCAAAACATATTATTCCTTTGGGCTAGTTCTTTCTCATCATTTAACAAGGCTCTTCAAGTAACAAGAACCTCTCCTCTATTTGCATCTTCAAAATGTGAAGACTCAACATCTTCATCTACATGGGAAACTTGTGCATTACCCCTAGGTATTCTATTTGTCCTCCCTTGATATTGGGGACACTCATAGGCTCTATGTCATTCTCTGCACTGGAAACATGTTCCATGAGAGCCTTCTCTTCTTGGTACTCTTCCTCTTCTTCATTGATCTCCATTATTTTGATCATGGGGATGGTAGGAATTATTTTCCTTTTAGTTACAACTACTAGTATATTCTTCATTCTTCTTTTGATCCCCATTTTGGCCTCCACTCGAGACTACCCACTAGTCTTTGCACCATGACCTCTTCCATTTTCGTATCTCTCAAATATTAAATTTAACTTCTATTCTACCTTCGAAGGAAGTTAATATGCATCTTCAATGGTAGAAATTGTTACCTGGAATCAATTCTTCTTGAATGCTAAAATTCAACCCATTTATGTAACAAGCGACTTTCTCCTTATTGGCCTCAAAATGATCTGTTCTGATTAGGACTCGATGAAAATATTCTATGACATATTTTATCGCTTGCTTCAACCCTTTCATCTTCTTCAAAAAATCATGCACATAGTCAAAAGGAATGAACTATCTCTTCAAAATTTTCACCATTTGATCTTATCTCATTATTTTCTCCTTCCCTCTTCTATTTATTTCTAACTAAACTTGTTTCCACCAAATATTGGCATGACCTTTTAGCTTAGTCTTTGCAAAATTGACCCTCTTAGGATCTTCTACTTCTTCATACTCAAAATACTCTTCCATAATGTTTATCCCATCATTTAACTCTTTTGTATAAAGGCTTCCAGTAAATGTGGAAAATTCAATATTTGTCCTTTTTCCAATTTTGGAAATGGCCCTAAAAAACCCAGCCTCATCAAGATATATAGCCTCTTCTTATTCTTCTTTGAAATGCCCTTCCTCTTTAAATTTATTCTCACTTTCATATGTAGCTCTAATATCTACTTGTCTATGTAGATCCTCTTGTAGTGCCTGAACTTGTCTCTAGAGGGTTCTAAAACCCCCTTCTATCAGAACACCATTTTGTCCATTATGGTTCCTTTATGGAGACAATTTTCTCACTTTTCTCACAAAACCACAACCATAGTCCTAGTGCAAACTACCTCTCATTCGATGATCTATTTACACACTCAAAAACTTTCTCTTTGATACCACTTGATGAAGGGTACTCTCTTACAAACCCAAACACACACACACAAAAAAAGAAGAGAAATAAACATAAAATGTAAGAAAGAAACACATGATTAAGAAAATAACATGCTATAGCCACATGAGCTTTCAGATTACAATAATTTGCAAGGCCAAAGCCACAATTCACACTATTGAAACTATCTTCTATAATCATGTTCACATTCTTTATCTAGAATGAATAACCAACTTAGAATGTTCTAGAAAACAAGTTCCCCTATTTTTGGGTGCCAAAAGTCTAACCAACTACTTTCCCACTTAATATAATATTTTAATGGATATTTGGTAGTTGAACTTCTGGGACCATTAGATCTTTATTTTTTATATATCGTTGTAAATCTTGTGAGGAAACCTACCATGGAAGAGTTTTCTAATGCAACTCCAATCAACTTTTGAGCCCATCCATGGCCCCTAAGGCCCTCAAAATTGCATTTGAAGTTGTACTAGAGAAATTTTCTAGAAAACCCAAAATATCTCTTAAATGCCATAAGATATTAAGATGATTATTTCACCATTGGTTTCATTTCACCATTTAGGGGGTCTATGTAAGATTTTGTGCAAAACCACCAACTTACTAAAAATAATAACCTCGCTAGAAATAACCCTTATTAAAAAATTAAATAATTTTTTTGGGTAATGCAAGATTTCTCTCACACCTTGGATGCTCTTGCATTAGCTTGGTAATATGAACACCTTAAAAATATATAAATTAAATATGTTCTAACAAAGCACTTAGAGTAGGAATGATCTAGTGTTTGGAATAGATTTCTAGCCCATAGAATTAAAATGATAGACAACAATGATTTTGTGGATTATCTCAATTCACACTTATTTTCTAATGTGAAATGGTGTCTGTTAGCAACAACAAGGAGGAAAACTGAGAGAGGGGGGGGGGGGGGGGGGTGAATCGGTTTTCATTGGATCAACAAACATAACCACAAAAATAGATCTAATAAACTGCAACAATAACAAAGATAAGAAAATTGATAGCACAACACACAACACAAAGATTTTGATGTGGAAAACCCGGTCAAGAGAAACCCACATTGGGAACCTACCCACAATAAGATGATACTCTATAGTAGTATGTAAAAATACTACAATGGGGAATGCACATGCATTTAGGCACACTGCCTAGAGCTCACTGCTCAAATATAATGATCCAAAAGGCTACAACCCTTAGGGAAGTTCACTGACTTACAAGAAGATTCAGAATACAATCTGGAAGAAATGAACTGCAATAATAGCATCTCCAAATGCTCGATGACAGTTCCGATTAAGCACAATTCTCTTCTCTACAGCACCAATCTCTCCTCAATGTACTACACTGAAAGATGAATCCTTGCTCACACATATACCATTCTTTGATAATGCAGACACAATCTTGATACCTAATTTACATGACAATATCACCTATTTATACAATTCATCAATCTTGACAACAAGGTTAGCTAAACCCTCAACTCATAATTACAAAATTACATTACACGATACAAAGATCGACCACCAGACCAATATAATGATATACATGACATAACATGGACCTAAATAAAATCTCCAAACATGCAACACCACTGGAAATCATGACAAGATCAACCACAACACGCTACACCACCAAGAATACCGTATAACACAAAGAACATCACCGGTTCAATAAAATCACTAAGAACTCGCACAATGATCGATGCAAATAGTTAAAACAAATAGGACATAATTAGGAAACACCATCAAGCATGTTAAAATCATCAGTAACAACTGCACCAACACCACTTACCAAATCTTCATCCGTCAACGTCTGAAACTCAAGAACACTCAAACAACAACTATCATGAAGAAAGATAACTTGCAGAGCACCAAATCATGAACCATCTAAAATAAAGATATACAAGAATCCCAAAAAATATCCCAAAAAATCAGCTCATGATTTGATCACATTGGAATATATAAGAGGAAATACTGAACTCTGCAAAGCATTGATAAAAAAACAAACTACAAAACCGGATCATCTCATATGATCAATTAAGCTTCTCGGATCACCAACATCAGCACAAAAGAGTATAGTGATACAAAAAATACTCCATACACCAGACCACGAACCCAATAAGCCAATCTGCAATCACCAGAGTAGGAATATGTTGATATCAATGACAACAACATATCCTAGTAGAAACAATGTCCAACAATCTCCCCCTTTGGCATTGATGGAAACATATGAATGTGAAAAATAATCAATGCAAATAAAGAAATTAACTCCAACAAACTCCCCCTAAGATCAAGCAGATAAAACTATTTTTCACATCAATCGCTCCCCCTTTGACAACAATGCCAAAGATCTCAAAACAGATAACCAAACCCTCTCTTTCATAGATAAATAGATCATGAATCTCAGGAATCTCTCCCCCTAAAACAAAGACTACTCCACCAACTTATCAATCCAGATAAAGAGATAAGACTGTGAAGTCCACCGGATTGATGCAACTCAATGCATCTAGTTCTCATCAGGAGGGGTGAATACCCCTAACTTGTTTCCAAGTAGACAAATGTATCTGTAGGTAAAGGCTTAGTAAAAATATCATCTATTTGTTCATTTGTAGATACATACTCCAACTTCACTTCCTCTTCACTGAATTTTTCTCTCAAATAATGATATTTGATTGACACATGTTTAGTCTTTAAATGTTGTACCAGATTCTTTGACATGTTAATAGCACTTAAATTATCATAGTATATGACAGTTTCTCATCATAGATAACTCTAATATCTTTCAACATTTTCTTCATCCAAACTACTTGAGTGCAGCTACCAACAACAACAATATACTCAACTTCAGCAATAGATAAGGATATTGAATCTTGTTTCTTACTAGCCCATGAAACCAATTTCTTACCCAAAAATAATGCTCCACCAGAGGTACTCTTCCGGTCATCAACATCACCAACCCAATCAGCATCAGTGTAAGCACATAATATGAAATCATCATTCCTCGGATACTACAAACTATAATCCACAGTTCCCTTCAAGTATCTGAATATCCTCTTCACAACAGTGACATGAATCTCTTTCAGATCGGCTTGATATCTAATAGCCATGCACACAACATGCATAATGTCCAACATAGTCTGAGTAAGATATAGCAGTCCACCAACCATAAACCTGTACAAACTCTGATTAGCTTTCAGAGAATCATCATTCTTAGATAATTTACAACTAGTCACCATTGGAGTTCCAACTAGTTTGGAGTCATCTAACCCAAATTTCTTTAGCAATTCCTTCACATATTTAGTTTGAGATATAAATATACCTTTTCCAGTCTCTGAAATCTGCAAACCTAAGAAAAATTTCATCTCACCTATCATAGACATCTCAAATTCTTTTTGCATATCATCGACAAACTTTATGATCAAGTTATCATCAACAAAGACTTCAAAAATCAAGATGTTATCATTTTTAATCTTAAAATATAGGTTAATATTAAATCCCAATTTCAACAAATACTTATCCAATCTAGCATACCAGGCTCCAGGGGCTTATTTCAATCCATAAAGAGATTTCTTCAGTTTACATACCATGTCACCATCATCTGATAATGAAAATCAATTAGGTTGCTCAATGTAGATTTCCTCCTCAAGATAACCATTCAAAAAGGCATATTTGACATCCTTTGATATACCTTGAAATATTGATAAGTAGCATATGCAAGCAACAATCTAACAAGTTCAAGTCTGGCCACTGGAGCAAAAGTCTCCTCATAATCAATTCTTTCTTTCTGTGACTATCCTTTACATACCAATCTTGCTTTATTTCTGACAAATTCACCGACTTCATTCAATTTATTCTTGAATACCCATTTAGTACCAATCACATTCTTATATTTAGGTCTAGGCACAAGATCCCATGTATTATTCTTCTCAATTTTATCTAATTCTTCTTCCATAGCTCTCATCCAATTTTCATCTTTGCAAGCTTCAACAACATCTTTACGTTCAACTTTAGAAATCAAACATACCTCTTCAACAACTAACCTTCTTCTAGTAATCACACCTTTATTTTTATCACCAATAATTTGATTTTCTGAATGATTCAATCTCACATAGCTCAGAGTCTTCTGATTATTTTGATTTTCAGGTTTTTGCACTTGTCCACTGACATCAACAACATTTGAGTTAACAGTCTCTACCGGATCAGTCTACTTTGATTCTTCAGTCTGAATAGGATCCAAAACAACAAGTTGACCATCATCATATCCACAAGCTCTGATCTCTTTCCCAAGGTTCTCATCCACCTTCACATTTGCACTTTCCACCATCTTTCTCATTCTCTTATTGTAGCACCGATAGACTTTTCTCTTTGTTGAATATCCCAAGAAAATTCCTTCATCACTTCTTGCATCAAACTTTCCTATATCCTCATCTCTCTTGATATCACTTGCTACCAAATATTCTGAAATATCTCAGAGTAGGAACATGACCAAACCATAACTCATAAGGGGTCTTACCGGTATCACCTTTGATGTGAACTCGGTTAAATGTGTAAACAATAGTGCTAATAGATTCTCTCCAATAGATCTTCGGAACATTCCCTTCAATCAACATAGTCCTTGCAACATCCAAAATAGTCATGTTCTTCCTTTCAACAACTCCATTCTGCTAAGGGTTTCTAGGAGCAGATAATTGTCTTCTAATCCCATGCTTCTTATAAAATGAATTAAACTCACCGAAACAAAATTCTCCACCTCTGTCAGATCTCAGACATTTCACCTTCAATCCTGACTCAGTCTCAACCTTTTCTTTGAATATCTTGAATTTGTCTAATGCTTTAGATTTCTCCTTCAAAAAGACAACTCACATTATCATGGAATAATCATCAATTAACAACATAAAATATCTATCTCCCCACACACTTCTAATATTTTTAGGTCCACATAGGTCACTATGCACAAGATCTAGCAATCCATGAGATGTATATTGTTTTCTCTTGAAATAAATTCTTGTTTGCTTACCCAATTGACATTCCTTACATACCAGATTAGCATGCTTAACAATCTTAGGTAGATCTCTAACAGCTTGAATAGAATTGATCTTAATCATTGAATCAAAGTTAACATGACACATTCTCCTATGCCACAACCAATTCTCATCAATCTGAGCAACCAAACAACTTTTCTCACCAACATTTAAATGAAAAATATTACCTTCAGTCCTAGTTCTAGATGTAATCGAGGCATTTAGGATCTTGAATTTACCATTCTTGAATTGTAAATCATAACCTTTTTCAACCATCTGTCCAACACTCAAAATATTATGCTTCAAACCTTCAATATATAGAACATCATCAATATTATGCTTACCATCAAAAGAAATAGAACCTCTACCACAAATCACACAGGCTGTCATCTCCAAATCTTATTATTCCACCATCATAACTTTTCATGCTCACACACTTGATTTTATCACCAATCATATGATGTGAACAACTGTTGTCAATCACCCATTCATTCTTCTCTTCAACTTTAGCATCTAAAGCTTTCTCCTCAATAGAGCAGCTAGTGGGATCAACAGGTATCGGTCCATCTTCCTTAATGGCAAGAAATACTACTTTATCTCCTTCTGATTCTTCATCTGTAACACCTTCATCAACAAAATAATACCAGTTCTTTTGATTCCTATACTTCTGGTTAGACTTGTAAGGCTTATCATATTTCTCATGCTTCTCATATCTATCATTTCTATCATGCTTATCAAACTTATCATGCCTATCATACTTAGCCATTCTCTCCGGGCATCTAGAAGCAAAATGTCCTACCTTATTGTAAGAGAAACATTTCAAGGGCAATTTTCCATCATATTTACAAGCTCCTTTAGGCAATCTTCGGGCAATCAATGTTTCAATCTCATCTATCTCTCTTTCTTTCTCTTCCATCTCTCTCCTTTCTCTTCATATCTGGATATTTTGCATTCTTTAGGTTCATACTTCTATTTATCGGATACAAATATTCTAAGTGTTGTCTCTGTTGGTATTTTGATGATGTTTAGTTGTGATTGTCATTGATGGACACACACTTATTTGATGAATATATTATTCTCAACCGATAGTTGCTCTAACCAGTATTGTATGTATAGTCTTTGATTGTTGGAGACTATAGGTGTTGTGCAGAAAATGCTTACCAGTCTTAGTATGACCGAAGATCCCAAGTGGTATGAAGATCTCAAGATGAATGAAGACTTTGAGTGACAGTTAATCTTTTGATCAGAACAACTATGTTCCAGTTTTCCAGTCTTCACTTGTTAACCAGTGATTGGTATATGTAATTAACCGGTATACATGTAATGTGTGATGAGTTACCATCCACCGACACTATGGCGATATTTTTGTGTCGTGTTACCAAATGTGTCTAGATGCACTGTACCTAGGAAATTGTAGTCTAATCTTATTGGACCGACATGAAAGCAAGTTCCTATATAGGGACATCATGTCTAGGGTTTTAAAGACAGAAGATAAGTTTTTATGTGTGAAGCTTTTGTAAAAAGATTAGGTCTGATTGAGAAAAGGTATCTTGTGACTAAGATTGAGAGTGAAAAACATAAGAAGACTAAAGTAATTATTGAATGCATTAACAAGGAATTGTCAAGGATCTAATCAAGCATTCTATGCTATTATCTAGATCATTCACTTGTTGATTACTAATATCTTCGACAAGTCTGAAACCCTTAACTGGGTAGGCCCAGCCAAGCCTTTTGTAAAACCTCTAACAAGGTGATTCACAATTGTGAATTTGAAATCCTTTAACAGGGTAGTCTTTAACAGGACTTATCTCCTAATAGAGATCTGGATTCCTAACAAGATCTGTTCTAGTGAAGAACATTGTAAGACCTTAACCGGTCTAACCTTAACCGGTCTGGTTACTATTCTGCAAATAGTTGACTTGTGAGTTTTACTCAACGTGGTTTTTCCCCTTTTGGTTTCCACGTCAAAAACATCTTGTATTATGGTGATTGCACTTTTGTGGGTGAATGCTTTATTTGCTATCTGGCTTGTTTTTGTTCTAATCAAGTTATTGTTTAACCTGTTTCACCGGTTAGTAGTTAAATTGTTTAAGTGTTTATTGAAGTTATTAGGTATACTAATTCACCCCCCTATTAGTATTCATCATTCTCAAACTTTCCATGTGACTCACCAAATTCGCTCATCTCAAAAGCAACAATATTTCCAACCAACATATCTCTTGTCACTGTAGTTACACTCTAGATCTCATCAATAAGATCTACCTTATGTTTATAAGTAAGAGGCAAAGATCTCAGCACCTTAGCAAAAATTTCATCTTCTTCAAGGGTTCCACTGACACATATGATACCTAGGACAAGGTCATTCACCTTAGCCCTAAAGGTATTTATGTTCTCTTCTTCTCCCATCTTCAACATCTCATATTTCCCTTTCAAACTCTGCAACTTAGCAACTTTGACTTGTTTATCTCCTTCATACAGGGTGTCAAGCTTCTCCCAGATCTCATGTGCGGTCTGAAGTCCCATTACATTTGTCATTTATGAATCAGTAGAGGCACTCAACAATGCTTCCTTCACTCTAATATTATGTTCATCTTCCTTGATCTCATCAATAGTAACCGATCCATTTAGAGGAGAAAAATAGGCATTCTTTGTAATCTTCCAGTAATCTTCTCCAAGACATCTCAAGTGCACTTCCATCTGGTTCTTCCATATAGCATAGTTACTACCATCAAATCTTGGACTCTCTTTAAGGATAACACCTCCAATTCCAATGGCCAACCCGGATCTCCTCAAGCGGTTAAGCTTCTTTCATAGGATATAGCTCGGATACCAACTGTTAGCAGCAACAAGGAGGAAAATTGAGAGGGGGGGTGAATCGGTTTTCATTGGATCAACAAAATTAACCACAAAGATAGATCTGATAAACTACAACAATAACAAAGATAAGAAAATTGATAGCACACCACACAACACCAAGATTTTGACGTGGAAAACCCGGTCAAGGGAAAAACCATGGTGGGAACCTACCCACAATAAGATGATACTCTGCAGTAGTATGTAAAAATATTACAATGGGGAATGGACATGTATTCAGGCACACTACCTAGAGCTCACTGCTCAAATATATGACCTGGAAGACTACAACCCTCAAGGAAGTCTCACTGACTTACAACAAGATTCAAACTACAATCTAGAAGAAATGAACTACAATAATAGCATCTCCAAATGCCCGAGGACAGTTTCGGTTAAGTAGAATTGTTTGCTCTGCAACACCAATCTCTCCTCAATACACTACACTGAAAGATAAATCCTTGTTTGCACATATACCACTCTCTGATAATGCAAACACAACCTTGATACCTAATTTACATGACAATATCACCGATTTATACAATTCATCAACCTCGACAACAAGGTCGGCTAAACCCTCAACTCATAATTACAAAATTACATTACATGATACAAAGATTGACCACAAGACCAATATAATGATATACATGACATAGCATGGACCTAAATCAAATCTCCAAACACGTAACACCACCAAAAATCACGCAAAGATCAACCGCAACATGCTACACCACCATGAATACTGCATAACACGAAGAACATCACCAGTTCAACAAAATCACCAAGAACTCACACAACGATCAATGTGGATTGTCAAAAAAATAGGACACAATTAAGAAACACCAACAAGAACGTTAGAATCATTAGTAACAACTACACCAACACCACTTATCAAATCTTCATTTGTCAACATCTGAAACTCAAGAATACTCAAACAACAACAACTGTCATGAAGAAAGATAACGTGCAGAGCACCAAATCAAAAATCATATGAAATAAAGATACATAAGACCATCCCAAACAATATCCCTAAAAATCAGTTCAAGATCTGATCACATTGGAATATACCAGAGGAAATACTAAACTCTGCAAAGCAGTGATCAGAAGAACAAACTGCAAAATCAAATCATCTGATATGATCAATTAAGCTTCCTGAATCACCAACACCAATACAAAAGAATATAGTGATACAAGAAATACTCCATACACCATACCATGAACCCAATAAGCCAATCTGCAATCACCGGAGTAGGAATATGTTGATATCAATGACAATAGGGTAAAAGCACAATGTTGTGTCACACTTTTATAAAGGCACCGACCAACAGAACTAAAACTATTTAACTTTGACCGCAGAAAAGTGAAATT
The DNA here is from genome assembly GCF_030272615.1 of Cryptomeria japonica. NCBI lineage: Eukaryota > Viridiplantae > Streptophyta > Pinopsida > Cupressales > Cupressaceae > Cryptomeria > Cryptomeria japonica. Next base: position 644,262,394 of record NC_081406.1, on the reverse strand, counting down.
TTTAAATTGAATTTTGAAATGATGTAAATTGACCAAATGTAGAAAAATTAATGAAATTTATGTTTGTTATTTTTTAAATTTTTTAGGAAAAAAATTGATATTTTTTTTATAATTTCAAAGACAAATTTTTCATTGCTAAAAAATGCTAAAAATTAGGGGTTCTAGTTGGCGCCACACAACAAAATGAAAATGGACTTATTTTTTTCTGATTTTTTTTCCAAGTAGAGAACATATACATGCAGTGTTAAATATTTTTTAAAATTTTTTTTGAAGTATATTTTTCTCATTATAATATTTTGAAGTCCAACATAGCTAAATTTGACAGTTTTTGGTCGGCGCCACCTCTTGACTAGTAAATTTATCATTAACCAAAAACAAAAAATACCGTTTTCGAGAAGATTCTCTCATCTAGTGATTTTAAAAAAAAATAAAAATTTATTCAATATTTTTTTTTCCAATTTTGAATTAGCCTCTTTTATTAATTTAAAAAGCTACTCACAGAGTTTAATTAATAAAAAATATTCAAAATTATCAAAATAGTAAAAAACTTATATGACCAGATTCGCGACTTCGAGATCTGCAAAAGGGTTTTTTTTTTTTTGAAAAAAAAAATCAAAATGATGAGAAATTAGCTGGAAGTTGAATCTAGCAAAAATGCACAAAAAGTGGCCTTTTTGGTGCCACATGGTAGGCCACATAGGATAGTTTGGCTGAACTACCCTTAGTTTCAACATTTCAAAAAAAATTGGTTTTTTTTTATGGTGGCTTTTCAACTAAGGAAGTTCGGTCAAACTGAGTTCGACCGAACTCCTAGTGCCATTTCGGCATCACAGAGGTGCCACATGGCGCCATGTAGTCGAGGAGTAGTCTGGTCAAACTGAGTTTGGCCAGACTACCCTCCGTTGGCCCAAAGTGTGACACAACTCCATACTTTTTCCCAACAACATATCTTAGCAACAACAATGTCCAACAGTGTCTACGTGCACTATTTGGGACCTTTTAAAGTGAGGTTCACTCTATCCTCAATCAATCTCAAGGAAAAAATGATATAATAGTCATTAACCAAGATCAATGATGATATGAAAGTATGCAATGATGTGTAAGATAATGCATGCTAATGTAATGTTCTAATATAATCTTTATCTTTATGCATCATGAGTTCTCTTTAATAGTTTTTTTTTTTTATAGTTCATTGAATTTTTCCTAAAGTGATAACATCAATACAATAATATATTTGGATTTTGATTTTGTGACATTTTTATCATCAACATTTTAAATCATACTCCATGATATATCATCATAATGAGTTGAAGTCATAGAAGAGAACATAAGAATAGTAACAAATCCGTATAGCTATATAGTGATAAAAAATGTTCCATTGTCAAAATCCAAAAATATTAAGTTATAAACTGATTTTGTAACCACAAATATCATCATCCAAAATAGTGAATAAAATATTTAAAAATATGATCAAAATTTATATATAAATGATGATAAGATTATGAGAAGGTAATATCATAAAAATTCACATAAGATTATATTAATAAATTTACCATCACATAAAAACTAAACAAAATGAAGCCAAATCATGTGGAAAAAGTGCATGGATATATGATTTACACCATTACAACACTAGGTTGAATATGCAAATTTATTGTTGGATGAAATACAGATCTATGAGGAATTTCCCTTCAATCATGTGGCTTTGGCATTTGTGTTAAACAAGGTCATTTGTTTAGACATCATAAATATAAGTGCTACGATTTTTCAGATTTTTGGTTATATGGAAACACTCACTATTGAGAACTGAACTGAAATATGTGATAAGTTTGTTCATTTGACATGAAGGGGTGTGGTCCCTCACAATAGACACTCATTAGTCCAAGGAAGGAATACTAATAAATCATAAAGGCCATGGTGTACCAAACAATATAGAATATTTATCCAAAGTATAAAGAATAAGGTGAAACAACATTTATACTTATGTAGGATCCACCTTAAGAGATAAAATAACACAACAATGCAATGAGAAACATGATCTACTATAATCAAACTAAGATTCCAAGCTCATCATGAATGAGGTCAATTCTCTTGATAAGGTGACCACACAGACTCTTCACCAAGATACACCAAGAATGAATCCATTCTCATCAAGTCAAAGCCATCTCAAAATAGAGATAAATCAATCAATCAATCAAACTAACTCCATATTATATATTAGAACAAAAAATTCATCTAAACCACATCATCCAATCAAGCATCTACATGACCAATCCGAAGTGACCAACCAAGACCTATCTAGGATCTAAACCACTAGACAGGATTAAAGATAATATAATTGGGAATTTATTCAATTACTCAAATCAAAATATATCCATTCTAGTTGTGTAATTTTTCATTTATTCAATTAAGCATCTATATCAAATATGGAGAACATTGATAAAATAAATTTGAACTATCCAAAAATCCATATATAAGAATATATCTTATATGTTGGTCAAAGTACAATATATGTACAAGAAAGCCATATAGGATTACAACAAGGCCATATATGCTTATAGTGAAATACATATATGTAAAACAAATTATATGTACAAAAATTCCATATAGGTGTACAATAAAGGACCCTAATTTATTCACTTCCCTCTAGAAGAAGGAAAGAGATCACAAGTTACCTTTGAATTTCGAGTGGAGGGAGATGCATACAATGATGGTTTCTTTCAAACTTGCTAACTTGACTTCTTCTCTAAATTTTTTTGTAGCTCTAACTAAAATAATAAAAACTATACACATTGATATGCATAAATGAATTTTATAATTTAACCTATAACAAAATAATCACTTACTGCATAATAACAATCTCTTAAATCAATTTTCACAACTCTTCATTCGTAACAAGGGCATGTGAACATTATTTGGAATTGTGAAGCCTTGTGGTAAGCATCAAGATATAAATTAAACTAAAAATATGAATATCATTCAAATTTTCAATAAAATATTTATAAAAAAATAAATATATAATTTGAAATTTACTAGTCTAGCTCATACCTCTATCAAAGGCATCAAAGATGATATGGTTGCAACAACACCATGTGTTGCATTGTAGTATGCATACCAACAGGAGTATTTGATGTCAACTCATCTTAAAATGAAACAAAATTATTCAATTACCAAAATCTATCTAAGATTCTCTTACAAACTATTAATGATTGAAAATATAGACAAGGTTACATGGTTGAAGTTCTATGATCACATTGACTAGCAAGTGTTGATGTCAAATGCCCTAGATTAACCTATTCAACATCCAATGTGAGTTATAATATTATCAATCATATAAGGTTAAACTATTCACATATACTAATTATGTTTTTACAAGCTACATACCCATGTACTTGACATTGTCATGTAATCAAGAGGTGGAGAGTGTCTAGAAACAGAGTGAACACTTTGACCTAATATTTTATTATAAGACCAATCTAGTTTACTTTAGTTAACCATACAATTTAAAATGAAGTTTAATAATTTGAATTTGAATTTATTTAAATTTATCTAATTACCAATGCCATATGTTTCATTTAGGAAATCATCTATCATGACCATCTCATCCACTATAGATGTGTCTTGACCACATGCATCTTGACCATCCTCATACCCACAAACATAAATAGAACAAAATTTTGAACATAAGTGAGGTGGATGTTGAGGCCTAGAAGACTCATCCACATCAACCTATGTTAGAGGCCTAGTGTGCTGCATAAGGTTTTGAGACAAAGAACTAATGGACTCTAAGGTCTCCACCTGAACACCCTCATTCACATCAGAAAGAGAATTGACATGATCAAACTCTAGTTTGTCTAATGGTCTTGATGCTTGGTTTTGGGCACACTGCTCCCACACCCTATCATGTGCAGAGCCTCTACCTCTATCCTAGAACTCTCATATGTCATTTGAATAAATTAGGGAACTCATTGACGATAAAATCACAATAGAGTTTCATAAAAAATTATTGCAAGACCTCATTTCTATTTCATGGAAGATGGGAAAAACCATTCACCACTTACCCCAAAAACTATTTTTCATCCCTTGGTGGTGGTACCAACAGATAAGGAACCTCATGCAACAATCGTGTATGGGATCCTTAGTTCATGGGCTAGTGAACAATGCACACAGTTAGATTTAAAATTTTCTTTTTTGTTTAACCTACTCAAAGATAGTTTGTTTACATAAAATTGTCTTAGTTCTTCTCTGTTGTAGGACCAATTGTTGATTTGTCCACTCATTGATACTATGTGAGTGATGGTGAATTGTAGTTATTCAACAAGGGTAGATCTATTTGAGTTCGTTGCCATTGAATATCCCAAACTTGTCATTGATGCCTCAAGTTCTTTATTATTATTATTATTCATTTGGCCTAATATATTTTTTATGTATTCCTAGATGATGTCGAGGCATTGAACAAAGGGTTTTTTTTGGTTTCTCTTCAACAAGGTTTTGATGATGAGGTGAATTAGGGATTTAATCATTTGGTGGTGCATTCTCAACTTCTCAAAATTACAGTAAAAAAAAATCAATTAAATCTACCCATTTAATCCAAATTACATTAAAAAACTAAAAACGCTTACCTCTTCAATCTTGGCAACCTCATGGTAGCATTTTGGCAACGATCTGGTGAACAAATGATGATGAATGAAGTATCCAACAATGTGAGCACCTTCAAAAACTTGTAGACTACAACTTGGTTGAGGGGAAACATAGAAATAAACTTTTGAATTCATTTTTGGTTTTGTTGGTGTAATTATTTATTCATGTTGGATATAATTACACTTTACTTAAGTTTACTTAGGAACATGCATAACATAGTAGTTTGCATATGAGACACTTAGAGAGATGTGATATAATGGGAGTGTGTATGTAGGACAATTTCCACCTTTTATGATGTGATCTTGTTATTACTCTATCATATCCACTTATTGTGGAGTGATAATTCCACCTTCGGTGGGTGATCCAGCTCATGTGAAATATTTTACTATTTCTCCTACCTACCCCTACCTACCTTGCATCTCATTGAGCCACATGTCATCATTGTGTGCTCTCTTGTCTCTTAGCCTTGCCTTTATAAGCAAACTCATCTACATTGTATGTAACTTTTGATGATCCAGTTGATCTCTTTTACATCTTGATAGGAATACAGTTTATTCTTGTCATGTTTTATCTCTCTTGTCATTGTGCTATCTTGTGGTCTCCTTGATCTTGGTTGCTTCAAGCATAATCTCACAGTTTTTATGATCAAAACTGATCATGACACGAGAACAATATAGGGTGTTAACACACTCACATTAGGGTTTCTAGGGGCCCAAAATGTGGGGTAGCTACTTTTTTGTCTCCTATCTTTTAGTGCACATACCCATGTTCCTATCATCCATTCAAGTAAGACATTATTAGAGAAACCATGGCAACAAGTACATTATAATTGACCAAGTCAAATTATCTCTCTTACCCTCATTGTTTTTAGAGGATTAAATTGTCCCGTAAGTTTTTAATATTTCCCTCCAATTTTTATCTTCAAAATCAAAATACATGTTACACGTTTACATAAAGATAAAAAATCATAAATAAACAGATAATTACAACACATGAAATCACTATCCCAACATTTCATTTTAAGAAAAAGAGACAAACACTCTTCAAAAGATTAACTAAATAGCAACATAAGACCCTCCTATTAAAGTCTATCATTGCATAAACTAGGGCTACCATCAACCATTGCTTCTTCACCCATAACGTCCTTAGCACGTATTTCTATGGCATGATTTCATTCTAAGAGTTTGATAATCTCCTTTACATGAGGATAATCTGGTTTTGAATCTTGATTCTGCAACAACCAGTTTGGCTAAATCATGCCCAATTTTCCAAGCTTCTTTTTATAGTACGTCGTTGAATTTGAACGACGTCAAAACTTGCTCAGATCACATGCAAAGCCTGACTGAGGCAACTCCAATCTTCAAATTAGTCAATGACATTAATGAAATTAGGGTTCAGGCCCACTATAACTGCTCAAATCACAACCATAATCAATGAATGACTTTTGGAACAGAATATCTGCACCCCCAAAAGGTAGATGCAGGTTTAAATTCACCTCCGTTTACACTTTGTTCATCCCATGTTCTTAATTATATGTTTTCTATTTTGAATGCATCCTCTTGAAATGTATTTTTAATTGTGTAACTCTAAGTACGAGTAGAACTATATATATTTTTTATTTGATTGTGCAAGATGCAACTTTATTATTTTGTTACATATTGTCCGAGGTCAAGTGATTGAATGCTTCCCCAAGTCGAAGCAGATTGATTGGGGCAGACGCATTCCTATCACCCTAATCGATTCTATGAATGGACCATTTCTCACTCCAGGTTCTCCTTCTACAGCTGGTTAACTTCTTATGTAGCATTTTAAGTATTCCTTTATCTTTTCTGATAGCTCGCTATTTAGTCTGCTAGTAGTTTTTCCACAAAATGAACTTTAAGAGTTTCTGGTTCAGTCCTGTATAATTCTTGGGCATTTTGTAATTATTTTTTGATTTGTCTTGGTCTTGCAAACTTCAAACTCTAAATTATATTATGTATATCTTGTTTATATTGATATTTAAATCTATCCGCTAATGCCTTTTATTGATAAAAAAAAAAGATTGGTCCAATATAAATGATGTTAAGTCAGTTTTTTTTTTTTTTTTTTGGTCAAACTACATTATTCTAGAGATCTAGTACGTTTCTTTTAGATTGTAGAATAATGAAGGAAAAAATAATAATATATACACATAAATTTTCTCACTATAATGTCTATGGCTTCTTGAAAAATAAATTAGTGTATGAATTCATCTAGACGTGTTGAGTCAATTAACCCTTTAAACCTTTATCATTGGTAGAAACATAAGTCAAACTTGAAAGGTATACATATCATTATTTTGTGGTCTATAACTCTAGTGATTGCATATAGTAGAAATATTATACGGTTCATGGTAGCAACAACATAAATTGCAAGTATTCAAAAGATTTGTGCATTAAGGAAAAGTTTGCACGAATGAAAACTTAACACTCTTTCCCGGTTTCTCTATAACATTTCAAATTAATATTTTCTAGTGAGACCCATGACTCTAATTCATTAAGAAACATAAATTTAATAGAATTAGTCAATCATTAAACAAAATGGTTGGGAGAATAACAAATAACTTTAAGGACCAAAACATAAGCAAAAATAGTGAAAGTAGTTTGAATAAGAAAAACGGAGATATAAAAAGATATGATAACGATACACATACCTTAATAAAAGAGATAACACGATAATTGAAACATTACATTTGAAAGCACTAATATTTATGGAAGGAAACCCTAGAATGAAATCTAAGTCGTTAAGGATCGATCAAGTTTAGAAAAATTGTAAAGGAAAGTAAACTATCCTTAGGCTTATTCTAGCTAATTTAATAACATGCAAACACATTTAACATAGACTAATCAATGACTATTGGTGTTGGTAACTTCAAATAATGGTAATGATAATTTGAGGAAAGTAAATGTAATAAATGATGGTACTTAACTCTATAACTAAAGAAAGGAATGGTCCAAATAAATGACCTAAAAAAAATGTCTTAAAAGTTTAGAATAGGGAATCTTAGGTTGATATTTTCTTTGAGATAAAAATAATCTTTTTCTTTTATGTCGAGTCAAGTTTTAGGATCCAATTCAAAATCAAGATCACATATTTGTCCTTTAAACGTAGCCTTGATTTGGTGATTGGTTAAAAAAATTCTCTTCACTTCACCTAATTTTTCTTAGCTTCTTTTAAATCTTCCTAAAATTTGAGGTTTGGCAATGTTTATAAATACCTTTGTAGGGATACTAGTATGTGACAAGGTAAATTATTATTTATTTATTCTTTACATTTAGAATGATATTTATGTTTAAATATCTATTTTAATACCCATAAATGATCTTTAATGCATAGAAATGAATATGTGACCTATAGAAATTTTATACCTAAAAGAAAAGATATGCCTTGCTGTCTAGACTTAAAATAAAAGACTAGCTTAGTGTTGAAAAATACTTTTGGGATATTCCTATGCAAGTATTTATCCTTTCGACAAACATCTAGATTATATTTAAAGCTTCTAGAGAGAGAATGAGAAGACAAAAATGAAACAATACATTGTGTTGATGTGATTATGACAAGGTGAAGTGATTGAGACTTTAAAACTTGTTGCACTTAGAATATAACACAATAAATAATGGAATGACAATGCAAGAACAAACGTTTTGCCATTTGTTGATGCAAAAAATGATGTGGAATACTTTTTTTTATATCCTATATGATAAATAGATGAGGTGGACTTTTTCGAATAATAAGATGAATAAAGATTTATTCTAATGATTAAATGACCTAGATGTGATTCCCTTTTAAACACTTGACTTAGAAACACAATTTGAGTGCTTTGGCAGGAGAAAAGAGAACAACAAATAATCGATTGGCCTAAAATAAGTGGATCTAGGGAGAATTTATTTTTTGAGTAAGAGGTCCAAATTTGCACCATAGAAATGACAGGTCTATAATGAATCCATATATTTAAATTAAGAATGTAAGAATAGAAAACTATTAGTTTCAAAGATAGATGGAGACTAGGAGAGGTTATGTTTATTTTTAAAAATTTAATTTGGTAATTTGAGTTCAATTCTAGGTGCCCTCAATTAAAATCATGCAATCGAAGAAGTACTTAGGACACTCATGAAGAGTTGCATAAGATGAATCTACATGAGAAAGCATACCAAACACAACTAGAAGTAGAATAACTATAGACATAATCTAATGTCAACTTAGGAAGTGTAGATAAACTTGAAAGTGTTTTGTAATAATATGCCCCTCAATTTTTTTTGCACATAAGCCAATAAGAGAGGGAATAGTATAAAAATATAAATCACAATAACATCACTGGTTATTTGAAAAGTAAGCATAAATATTCTAAGCCAAAAAAACAAAAGCATGATATTTAGAATTTGAATAATTAGAAAATTAAAGTTGATTTCCTTAAATTTTTTCCTTTGTCTGCTCAATGTGCATGTGAAAATTGAATATGAAATATGTCCCTAATTTGAAAAAATATGAAGGCATGTAGAGTGAAAAAAAAATACCTTACCACAAGTATCAAGGATAAGTGAAAATCATGGAGATATATATAACATACAAGTACAATGTACATAACATGTAAAAGGATAGAGATAAATGAAAATATAAACCAATAACAATATTGCCAACAAGTGTGACTACCCTAATGTGCACAAGAGATGTGTCCCTATAGTCCATGTGTTCCAAGGGACTCTCCATTATACTTTCATGTCCTTGATTTTTTTTCATATCAATAGTTTGATATATGTATTTGTAGCCTCAAAATATTATGCGTTACGCTAATCAAAATGAATATTATCACCATTACTTACATTAGCAGAATCCTACCAATATTCTCCCCCATTAATCTCAATTGTATCATTAATTTGTTTATAATATATTCAATATTTTAACACAATTCATATATCTAATTCTCATTAATGCAATGATGAGAATGAAAATATTTAAAATGGTGCACGATGCAAGTTTAGAACTGTACATTGGCTTAATGAGAGACACAGTGAAAAGTTGTTCCAATGCAACATGTGGAAACTCCTTGAATCTAATTAAGACTTAAAATGGTTTGAGATGCTCATAATTATTCAAATCATGATAAATAATATATTTCCCTCCATCGTGCCCTTTTTTGAAATGTGATATTAAAGGTAACACATGGAATTGATGAGCAATGCTAAAAAATGATGATATGAATAGTAACTATTTTAATAAAGCACTCCCACATTTACAAATGTACTAGAATGTAAATGTGAAACTAAATGATAAGGATTGAAAATCTCTTCTCATTTGATGACTAGAAGTAAAAGGTTGATTTAAATAAATTTGAAGTATAAATTCATACCTATTCATATGAGGAAAGATGTCACAAGTTATATTATCTATATATAAATTCTAGTAACATTCTAACATAATAATTTAAGACTAAATAATAACAATTATATTTGTGTCCCTATTTATCACTATCAAAGAAGACCTACGTTACTAGGGTACTTCATTTTTTCTTTAATGGAAATTGACATGTGATCTCCTATTAACATTAAGGGGGAGTGTTAGAACATAATTATAGTAGGGGTCACATCCTTATGAAATTCATATATAATATTCTACTATAAAGTTATAAAACCTTATATATTATATGCTTTATAAGCATGTCCCATTTGAAATAATTATAATCATTTTGTGTGTGTGTGTGTGTGTGTGTGTGAGAGAGAGAGAGAGAGAGAGAGAGAGAGAGAGAGAGAGAGAGAGAGAGAGAGAGAGAGAGAGAGAGAGAGAGAGAGAGAGAGAGAGAGAGAGAGAGAGAGAGAGAGAGAGAGAGAGAGAGAGAGAGAGAGAGAGAGAGTAATATACTTGAGACAAATATTTTAATTACAAATATAGCTTGGAAATTACTAAAATCAATGTATTCTTAGCAATAAAATATTAAAATTTGAGTTTATATAGAATATCAAGAATCTCAATCAAGAGTTAAATCATGTAAGATATATGACCACCTTTCCCAATAGTGAGTTATCATTTTTGTGTTCCTTATGAAAATAATCCAAAAATAAATGATATCCATATTTCTCACTCTATTTTCCTCCATATCTCTCAAGAAGCAACTCAATCCTCTAGATTTGTAGAACAATATTCACTCACAAAATTAATGCATAAGACAATGATTAGTCCTCATCACAAGAATCATATTTATAGGAAATATAGCAAAAGGAACAAAACAACTTACTAAGTTTTCTAGCCACCCTTAATCAATGCACCTAAGTGCATCTTTAAGGTACGTGCAAGTTTTTCTCTAGGACAAAGAGTTATTACAAACTCTACAAAACCCAATTATTTTTATCCAATCCAAATTCTAAATTTGAATTATCTCATGTGACCTTACAAATTAAATCATTTAATATATATATAATAATTGAATGCATTTCTAAACGTTCCTTCCACATTAAATGCACTTATCAAGTATGTTTCCCACATTAAACACACATGGGATTAAGTATATAGTTTTAAAATAAAATCTACAATGAATTGAAGAAAGAATAAACTTGCTAAGTATGGTCACATCACATGAAATAAGACCTCTAGATGTATCTAATGTATATAGGATTTAAGTAGGAGATAAGTCAGTATTGTAGGCTATCATCATAAGTAATAATGGCATATGAAGTGATCTAGTTAGGAAGGGGGCAAATGCTTACATGATAAATATCTAGCAATGAGAGTGCATAGGGACGGTGAGTGAGAAATGATCAAATATATAATAAACAGTAATATATCAATATAAACAAATAAAGCATAGTTGAGGTTACATCTAAACCTTGTTTAATTTTGAAATAAAAGGTACACCAATTAAAAATATCAAATATGAAGATTAGAGATATATAAAATAGCCAAGATCCCTAGGGTAAACTCCTAACGGGAGTCAAATATCATGTTGATCATTTTATGTACAAGAAAAATTACATCTAAATAATTATATAGGAAAAATAAATAATTAAATTTAACCTAGATAAATAAGTTAGGACAAATTATGGATACCTATTTAAATTTTAAAATAGAATTAAAAAAAAAAGTGTATTTCATTTTGATGAAGTTAAGAAAAATTTGACTATGAGATAAGGCTAATATGTAAATTTTAATTTCAAATATGTCGAGTTGATGGATACAATTAAGATCCATGAAATATTAAACTACTAGTAAACATGGGTTAATTGTAGGTAAGTAGAAATGATTTTCAAGCTTACAAATTTGAACCTAATTTATAAAATGATCTTTCACCTACGTAAATGAACTTATGACCTAAAGATATCGTGTACCTACAAAGAAATATTCTCTTTCATGTCTAAGCCTACAATAAAAAATGGTTATGTTAAAAAATACCTTTAGGAGCTTGCTAAGAGAGGATATTCAACTAAAATTATGTCCATAAATTTGATTCAATAACTTTATAAATTCTTGGAAGATAGTAAGCAATGGTACAAGTAATGTTGATGTGATTATAACAACATTGTGTTCAAAACTTGAGATTGATGCAAGTGGAATACAATTTGCAAAAAAACATTGGAACAACCTAGCACAAGAATTAAGATTAATTAATGCATTGATGCAAAAAATAATATATAATAGGTAAATAATGATTGATCTGTGATCCTTTCTAAAAAAATGTAGAGGAATTGTCATGATAATTATGGATGGATTATAGAAATTGATTACATTGATAATAAGAGCTAGGAGTGATGTCCTTTAATCTGTGAATTACACATATAATTTGCATGCTTTGACATAGGAAATTATGAATTACTAATTAAAAGGTAATTAGCTGAAGTGGGGAGATTTTATTTATTTTGAACAAGAGTGTGTAGAAAAACATTACATGGATAATTTTTGCACCTATAAATTTTAGCTAGGAAAGTTAACATATGGAGTGAAACATGCAGAATATCTAAGGGTTATGTTATGTTTCTAGAAGTTGATTTGGGAATTTGTATTACAAGGGAGCATAAAAAGGGTCAAAATCATGTGCTAGGACCAAGTACTTATGACATCCACACAAATAAAATAAACAAATAGTAATAGTGCAAGGTATATTATTTTCACCATTATAAAATTATATAGCATGTTCTTGTTGCCTATCATTTTTATAACGTTCAATTATTTCTTCCTTGTGGATTAATTCCTTCTAACCCTTCTTCCCTTCCTCCAAACATATGTTGACATGATCATTTTCTCCTAAAAACTTGAATATTATTTATTGTGTTTATAATATATAATTTATTTATTATCTATTGCCTAATTCATCTTAATTACAAGTCATAGAGTGTGATCCAAAATATTGGTGTGAAAATGTTTACATAATCTTATATAAATATTTTATAAATTCATTAAAATAAATTATATAAACCTATTCCAGTCTTAAATAATTTTGAAAGTTCCATCATATATCTAAATAATTATAATTGCAGTTAATTAAACTAAAGGGAAAAAAGGTAAGATGACCCTTCACTTCTCAAGTATTCTTGTAACTTCCAACTGCAAGTCAATTGAGCTACCTCTCTCATAAGTCAATGAATCTAAGCAATCAAAGTATCACATATTCTATAGAATAAAAGAAATATGTCCAGTCCATTAAATACCTAAATAATTATATCTACAGTTAATTGAAATAAATAAAAAGAAGATAAGGGAACTCTTCTCTTCTCAAGTATCTTTGTAAGACCTAACTAGTAGTCAATATAATTACCTCTTAATTAAGTTAATGAATCTAAGTGGCCCGAACGGGTAGGTGAGTTGGCTTGGGCGATGGGTTTGCTCCCCATCAGTCTCAGGTTCGACTCCCTCTCGGATTTAAGAGGGAGGACTGGTTGCGGGCTCTGGATTCTCTCCCTATGGGACTAGTCTCGCCTCAGATCACCCCTTCCTGGCCCCAACTTGGCAATAAAAGTAAGCCCAAGGTAAGGTAGGTTGGGTTGCAGGGATACCCTTGGCGTACTGAAAAAAAAGAAAAAAGTTAATGAATCTAAGTAGTCAAAGTATCATAAATACTAGCACATATATTCTATAAACCAAAGTAATATGTCCTAAACTCTTTTTTCTATTTTTGTTAATGGTCAAAACTTTGAAGGCCACAATAATATGCCTCACCCCTATTCCTAAAGAGACTAGGACACAACACTTCAAGAACTCAAAATATAACAACTTACCATTACATGCACTCACACCTACTCCTTGAATCATTCCTACTCAACTTGACAAAGGTTTCATCTATCTGATTATGGCACCCATACATGTCATAATCACAAGAACCGCTATTTGATATATACGTTGAATACCATAGATTCTACAACTTTATATAATGTGTATAATGCCTTTTGGCTACCTTTAAGGACTAGCTAGCTCACATCTTAGACGAGAGATGGATAAGTGGATTTTATTTTGGCAAATCATAAAAGTTTGTAAAAGATTATCCATGAACTAATATGAATCTGTTTATCACTTTAAGATTTAGGAGTTAGTTGCTTCTAGATTAGATTGTGTGAAGATTTTTAACATCAACGTTTCAGATCACACTCTATAATCCATCATCACGATAATAGAAAGCAAACATAATTAAAAAAATTAGAGTATAATGAAATTGATCTCATTAGATTTGTTAGTATAAGGAAATTTAGAGTATAAGAAATTGATCGCATTGTGTTGATTATTTTTATTTGAATTTATTTATTTATTTCTAATATTCTATATCAAAGAATCACATCTTCCATAGAAATTATATGAAAAATACTAACATGAAACTCATATTCTTAATAAGATTTTCCCTAAAGCATCTTCTTTGGAGCCCTCTAATATTCCTCAAAGATAATTTTGAGGAAAACGTGTGATTTTGTTAATGAAAGTTAGGTAGCCTTACCAACAAGCTTCAAGATTTAATTTAATAAAAAAATTAAATTAAAGACTACATTATATTTTTTGTTTGAAAGTAACATTTTTAAATAAATAAATAATTTGTTTCTTTATATGTAAAAGATTGATTATTAAAACAATTCATATCATTTATTACTTTTTTTTTTTTTCTATCATGAAATAGATAGAAGAAAAAGCTAGCTTCCTAATTCTACTACTTCTATACAAATTCTAGAAAGAATAAGCTAAATTTCCTATTCAATTTACAAAAAGTTTAGATTAGATACATTCATTTAATTAATTATATAAATATTCAATTAATTATATGAAATTAATCAAAAAAATTCAATTTAGTGTATTTGTAACAATTTATTATAAATTAATTAGTTTAGTTATTTTATCAACTATTCTAAAAAATATCTTAAGATTTAGTACATCTAGGTTAATTTATTTTGTTCAAACTAGATTAATTTACTCAAATTCTCATTCAAACTAGATTAATTTACTCAAATGCTCACCTACTGTTGCCGTTGACTCACAGCTCTGCTCTCCACCTACTGAATCTGCTCCCGATGCCACTCCTCTACAACAACTTTTTGTTGATCCCCTGCAGCCCCATGTTGCATAATGTTAGCTAGCTTTTGTCCTACAACAACATAACGCCGGCTCTAGTGATGGTTCCCAAGATGGATCCTCACTTCTTGATCATTCTTTTGATGGTCCCAATGATAGTATCGCCTGGATGGTTGTTTGTCGCAGGTGGAAGGGGAAGTCCTCCCCACCCTCCCAAATGCCCCCTAGTCAAGGCTTGGGTTTCTCCCCCTTGCGCTGGGTTTGTGTTGTGGAAGGTTTGATTGTTGTTTGTTTGGGGCTTGCTCCCATTTGATTTTGTGTTGTCTTGCCTGCGGGCTTTTAGTTTTTGATAGTCTATGACTATGTTTAAGGGTCGACACCCTAGTTAACATTGCTTTTTTAATAAAAACATAAAATGGACACCATAAAATAATATAATATTAAAAAATCAAACAAAGTATTAAAACTTTAAGAAGTAAGTCAAATAGAAGCCAAGAAAAATACCTCAATAAATAAAATTAATTAAATGTCTCAAGGATTATGACTAGGTTGAGTAAGAGAGGTATAAGAATAGGTTTATCCTATTCCCATTAAACTCTCTACTTTGAACAACTCAATATCCTAGAAGATCAATTGATCGAAAGATCAATCCTTACAACTCAAATGGTTTCACTAACTACCTTATTGACACCTTACCCATTCATCCATGTATTTATACCACATTTACAAGAAATAAAATAGCACAAGAATTAAGGTTAATCCATGCATAATTGATGCAACATCTAATATATAACTTATGTAAATACTGATTGATTTTTATCCTTTCTAATAAATGTGGTGGAGTTGTCATGATAATGATGGGTGGATTAGGGATTGACTACATTGATAATATGAACTAGGGGTGATGTTGTTTAATATTTGAATCACACATAATTTGCATTATTTGACATAGGAAATGATAAATGACTAACTAGAAGGTGATTAGCTCAAAAGTGGGCAGATTTGATTTTTTTGAACAAGAGAGTGTTAAAATTTTTGATGTGGATCATTTTTGCACCTACAAGATTGAACTAGGAAAACTTATAGGGTGAAACATGGAGAATGTCTAAGCCTAGTTATGTTATGTTTCTAATTAAGTCAACTAGAGAATTTGTATTAAAAGGGGGCATAAAAGGGGTCAAAATCATGTGCTAGGACCAAGTACTTATGACACACACAAAAAATGGAATAAACAAATGGTAATAGTGCAAGGTATACACTTTTCAACATTATAATTATATATCACATGTGCCATTATTGCCTATCATTTCTATGATGATGTTCAATTATTTCTTCCTTGTGGATTAATTTCTTCTAACCGTCCCTTCCTCCAAACATATGTTGATGTAATCATTTTCTCCTGACAACTTTAATATTATTTATTGTGTTTACAATCTACCATTTATTTATTAGTTACTACCTAATCATATTACTTATGGATCATAGAGTGTGATCCAAAACATCAATCTGAAAATGTGTACATAATCTAGTATATATTTTATAAATTTATCAAAATAAATTATAAGAACCTATTCCTCTTAACTAATTTTAAAAGTTTCATCAAATACCTAAATAATCATAATTGCCACTAAATAATCTAAATGAAAAGAAGGTAAGATAACTCTTCACTTCTCATGTATCCTTGTAAGACCCAATTACAAGTCAATTGAATTACCTCTCAGGTAAGTTAATGAATCTAAGCAATCAAAGTATCATAACTACTATCACATATTCTATAGAATAAAGTAATATGTCCAATCCATAAATACCTAAATAATTATAATTATAGCTAATTAAATTTTTTTTAAAAAGAAGATAAGGAGACTCTTCAATACTCAATTATCTTTGTAAGACCTAATTAGCAGTCAATTGAATTATCTCTTCCTTAAGTTTACGAATCAAAGCAGTGTAAGTACCATAAGTTCTACTAGCACATATTCTATAAACCAAAGTAATATGTCCTCAACTCTTTTTCTTTTGTTTTTGGTAATGGTCAAAGCTTTGAGGGCACATCAAGATGCCTCTTCCCTATTCCTCAAGAGTCTTGAACACAACAATTCAAGAACAAAAAATACAATTACTTACCATTACATGCACTCACATCTACTCCTTGATTCATTCCTACTCAACTTGACAAAGGTATCATCCATCTGATTGTGGCATCCATACATGCCATAATCATGAGAAGGCTATTTGATATAGATGTTGAGAAACATGAATTCTACAATTTTATATAACGTGTGTAGTACCTTTTGTCTATCTTTTAGGATTAATAAATGAACGATCGCTAGCAAAGAATGAGAAATGTGAACATACATGCTTTCTAACAAAAAGATTGTAGTGACAAAATGATATTACATCAACGAAGTCTTTTTAAAAAAAAACTAAATCTCATGACTATTTGTTAAGATCTTATCTTTCATTTCATTTAGAATTTGCCCACTAGTCAATTCTAATATGAAATGGGTAATCAATGCCTGTGTACGGAATGCCCAGGGCTACAGTCTACATCGAACTCAAATATAATACTAATTGCTGATGTCTGGGCCCTAGGTGCCGTATATTGTTTGCACAGACTCTATGCCCGTTAATTTCGCTAGGAAAAGTACTTTATACCAAGTGTACATCTCTAGAGTCTGATAATTTTGTGGTGGGCACTGACATTTCAAGAAAAACGAAGTTTATGATATTTCGATCTATTCTATGAGACAAATTATTGTTTTTGTTTCTTATTCTGCTCTATTTATGTAAAAATTGTTGAGATTAACCTGTTTATTCTACTCTTAACATGGGAATCCAGATATATTACCATCAAATGATTTCATAATTACAAATCTCATCCAAAACAGCCTACAAAAGATCTAAAAATCATGTTCAATTTGTACAGATAAATGATAATAAGAATGTGATAAGATAATATCATAAACTGAATTCATACAGAGTTATACTAATAAATTTATTATCACACAAAAACACTGACCAAAATGAACCGAAAGCATGAGGAAAAAGTGCATGGGCATATGATTTCCACCATTACAACACAAGTCTTAACATGGAAATGTACTGCTCGTTGAAATAAAGGGTGGATTCCATTGCCCACTCTCCCATTATTCTCATGTTACAGTAGAACAAACAAGTTAACCTCAACAATTATTACGTAGAATAAGCAGGAGAAGACACAAGAAAAACAATAATTTGTCTTCTAGAACAGACCGAAAGGTCATAAAGTTTGTATAAAATAGAATTCCACAGATAAGACGAATAGAAAAGTAATGTACAATTGTGGGCGTGAGATTTTCAGTGCCCACCAGGCTGATAGACACAAAAGTACATTTCCTACCTAAATTAACGGGTAGGCCGGCAGTCCAAACAAAACCGGGCATCTGGGCCGGCATTAGCAATTAGTATTACTTTTGAGTCTACGTAGCAATAGATGTATTCAAATATGTCACTACCTATATATTTTATGGCTTAATATTATCTTGTCTCCACTATGCTTTTGTTAGAAAACATTATGTTTTCATTTTTCACTTTTTATTAGGCATTATCTATTTATGGATCTTTAATTCAGGGGAGAGGACCTAGTATTTGAGCGCATTTCAATGACTGTGATAGTACTTGTTGATTTAATGTCCAATTTTTTGACAACATTACACCAATAGTTGTGACTTTAAATTTGTTTTTGATTAAGGGAAAAACAGGTTTTGAGGGGGACCCAAAACCCCGTACACTAGGTTTTGAAGGGACCTGAAACCCTTAGATTTTGCTAGGATATGGAACCTACAATGAAACTTCTGCTAGAAAAGATAGGCAAACAAGATCAACAGACCATATCAACAAATCTGACATGTGCTAGTCAAAAGCCAACACAACCACGAGCACAAGAAAACCAACTAGACTAGAAGAAAATCATTACAAAACCTACTGGCAACACAGACTAAGACTTTAAGTGAAGTTGATGAACTCCCTCAACCAAACATCAGGGATTTTCTGGGTTACCCTCCCCACATACATAAAAATCAGGCAGCAACAGGCTAACTTGTCCCTTAACCAAAAACTATCACAATCTAAGTTGGGCCCTTCAAAACTGGCAGCAACCAGCCAAACATAAACAAGGGGGTTTTGAAAGGCTCCCCTAGCCTTCCATTTGGGTTTTAAAATGGCTCCAAAACCACCAAACTGAACAAAGAAAACCACAAAAAATACTTCAGAAACCCTATCTCAATAGGAGAAAGAGAAAGAAAGGCAGACAACCTACCATCCTTGGTTCTCCCACAGAGACAAAACCAGGCATCAATAGCCCTACGCCAATCCAACCCATTAGCATCAAAACTGGCTAGTTGACCAAAAAATTCAATAACCATGCAACCACTCCACCTCCATAGGAGGGCACAACACCTCAAGAGGAAAACCATGGGAATGAGCAGTAAGAGAACAAACTCTCAAAAAGATACTAGCAGGGGAAGCGTTGAGGGTGTACATTGAAGAAATATGTCTGCTGCAAGTGTAAAGCTCCATCTCTAAGGGAACAACCCCCACCTCAATAGGGGAAAAAAAGTTCATTAGAAGGAGAAGCCACACCAACCACAAACCAAGATCCAAACAACCTCTGTCAGGCAAAAATGCCTCAGAAAAGGAACACCCAACTCTAACCTCAGAGAATATCTCCACCTCAATAGGAGATAACATCAACATTACATGCATAGAGAGAAAAAAAGGATGCCATGAGCCATTGAAACCCTAGGAAAATCCACCCGAGTGATTCCACCTCCCTAGGAAAGGAGAACAACTCATAAAGAGAAGTAGGGGTAAATATCCAGGAGAAGACAACGACAGAGAGGCGGAACATAGGACCCACGATAGGCTCAGACCACACAAAACAATCCCCAACCCAGTAGGCACCAGTAGCAGACAAGGCCGCCAACGCAGGGTCTCCAAAGGAAGAACACGCATCACTGCAGCCCCTGTAGGAAACCGAGACTGGAGAAGGGAAGGGAAGAAGGCCCCCCGTGTGCCAAAGAAACTCTGGTAGACACCACCCACTACAGACAGCCCGCCGATTCCAAGCATCACCATCTTAATCATCATTTCCCCCTCCTTCATCTGTGTCCTCTGTCACGCCGTGACCCCCCAAAACCCTAGCAAAACTTCCTTTCTCTCTACTACCCATCACCATCTTAAATTTTTTATTTCTGATAATGACTACCAATAATTGAATGAAATGTATCCCTTAGTTGTAAGAAGAAACCAATCATGTGATTTGAAAATTCCATGTAGGATTTTGAGAAGCGCAAAGTTATGGTGCTCAACTATTGGGTGCGAAGCAAAATTATATGACTTTCCCTTCAATTTTTTGTTGTCTTCACATAATTAGCCTCAATCTAGGTTATTCATATGATCTTTGCTAATTTTAAAATCCTCAATCCAAGTTATTCATGTGATCTTCACTAATTTTCAAATCTTCAATCTAGGTTATTATGGTCTTTAAAATTTGGATTCTACAATAATGGTCTTTTACCATCTTTATTGCTTTGTCACAATTGATTGTTTATGTGCAAATTTTCTTGCTTGTATTCAATCACCGACTATTAAGATCAATTATTTGTCGATCTTTATCTATTTCCCCCTTGGAATTTGAAGATTGACTCATATATATAATTTCTCAAAAAGAAAAGTAATTGAAGTAAATATCTATGAGGATAATATTGTCAGCTCCAAAATTGCTCTAAATCCATATAATGCCTAGCTCCAAGTGTTATCTTTTTATTGTTATTCTTAGATTTGGATTTTATTTTGGCAAATCATAAAAGTTTGTTTGTAAAAGATTATCTATGAACTAATATGGAATTTTTTATCACTTTAAGATTTAGGAGTCGGTTGCTTCTAGATTAGATTGTGTGAATACTTTACATATCAACGTTTCAAATCACACTCTATGATCCATCGTCAAGATCATAAAGAGCAAATAGAATTGAAAAAATTAGAGTATATAAAGAAATTGGTATCATTAGATTTGTTAGTATAAGGAAATTTAGAGTATAAGAAATTGATCTCATTGTGTTGTTTATTTTTATTTTATCTTTATATTTATTTCTAATATTCTATATCAAAGAATCACATCTTCCGTAGAAATTATATGAAAAATACTAACATGAAACTCATATTCTTAATAGGATTTTCCCTAAATCATCTTCTTAGGAGCTCCCTAATATTTCTAAAAGATGTTTTCAAGGAAAACCTATGATTTTCTCAATGAAAGTTAGGTAACCTCACCAACAAGCATTAACATTTAATTTAAACAAATTTTAAATTAAAGACACAAATTTTTTCTTTGTTTATAAGTAAAAGATTGATTAAAACTTTTCATTTCATTTATTATTATTATTTTTTCTATCATGAAATAGATTGAAGAAAAAGCTAGCTTCCTCATTTTCTACTTCTATACAAATTCTAGAAAGAATAAGCTAAAGTTTCCTATTCAATTTGCAGAAAGTCAATTAATTATATGAAATTAATCAAAGAAATTCAGTTTAGTGTATTTGTAACAATTTATTATAAATTAATTAGGTTAGTTATTTTATCAACTATTCTAAAAAATACCTAAAGAAAGTAGATCTAGATTAATTTATTTCATTTGTTCAAACTAGATTAATTTACTTAAATGCTCATTCAATACATAAAATGGACACCAAAAAAAAAAAATCTTAAAAATTAAACAAAACATTTATTACTTTGTAAATCACTCAAGTAAATCAAATCAAAACATTAAAACTTCAAGAAATAAGTCAAATAAAAGCCAAAAAACATCTCAAAGACTAAAATTAATTAAATTTCTCAATGACTATGACTAGATTGAGTAAGAGAGGTATGAGAATAGGTTTATCCTATTCCCATTAAACTCTCTTCCTTGAACAACTCAATATCCTAGAAGATCATTTGATAGAAAGATCAATCCTTACAACTCTAAGGGTTTCACTTACTACCTTATTGACACCTTACCCATTCATCCATGTATTTATACCACATTTACAAGAAACAACATAGCACAAGAGCTAAGGTTAATTCATGCATTGATGCAACAACTAATATATAAGTTAGGTAAATAATAATTGATTTGTGATCCTTTCTAAAAAAATATGGTGGAGTTGTCATGATAATGATGGGTGGATTAGGGAGCTACCACATTGATAATATAAACTAGGGGTGATGTCCTTTAATATTTGAATTAGACATATAATTTGTATGATTTGACATAGGAAATGATGAATGACTAATTAGAAGGTGATTAGCTCAAATGTGGGGAGATTTGATTTTTTTGAATAAGAGCGTTGATATTTTTTATGTGGATCATTTTCACACCTAAACCTTTGAACTAGGAAAATTTATAGAGTGAAACATGGACAATGTCTAAGCCTAGTTATGTTATGTTTCTAAAAGTTAATTTGGGAATTTGTATTAAAAGGGGGCATAAAAAGGGTCAAAATCATGTGTTAGGACCAAGTACTTGTGACACACACAAAATGGAATAAATAAATGGTAATAGTGTAAGGTATACACTTTTCAACATTATAATTATATAGCATGAAATTATTGCCTATCATTTCTATAATGATGTTCAATTATTTCTTCCTTTTGGATTAACTCCTTCTAACCCTCTCTTCCTTCCTCCAAACATGTATTCGTGTAATCATTTTCTCCCGATTGCTTGAATATTTATCTATTGTGTTTACAATGTACCATTTATTTATTAGCTACCACCTAATCATATTAATTATGGATAATAGAATGTGATCCAAAATATTAATGTGAAAATGTCTACATAATCTTATATAAATTTATCAAAATAAATTATAAAAATCTATTCCTCTTAACTAATTTTAAAAGTTTCGTTAAATACCTAAATAATCATAATTGCATCTAATTAAACTAAATGAAAAGAAGGTGAGATGACTGTCCGTGCTTCTTAAGTATCCTTGTAAGACCCAATTACAAGTCAATTGAATTACCTCTTTGGTAAGTTAATGAATCTAAGCACTCAAAATATCATAACTAACTACTATGACATATTCTATAGAACAAAGTAATATGTCCAATCCATAAATACCTAAATAATTATAAATATAGCTAATTAAAGTAAAGCAAAATAAGATAAGGGGACTCTTCACTTCTCAAGTATCTTTGTAAGACCTAACTAGTAGTCAATTGAATTATCTCTCCCTTAAGTTGATGAATCTAAGCAATCTAAGTACCATAAGTTCTACTAGCATATATTCCATAAACCAAAGCAATATGTCCTCAACTGTTTTTAATTTTTTTGGTAATGGTGAAAGCTTTGAGACCACAACAAGATGCCTCATCCCTATACCTAAAGATACTTGAACACAAAAATTCAAGAACAAAAAATGCAACTACTTACCATTACATGCACTCACATCTACTCCTTGATTCATTCCTACTCAACTTGATAAAGGTTTTATCCATCTGGTTGTGGCACCCATACATTCCATAATCATGAGAAGGCTATTTGACATAGATGTTGAGATAAATTCTACAATTTTATATAATATGTACAATACCCTTTGTCTATCTTTTAGAATTAGCTATCTCACATCTTAGACGAGAGATGGATAAGTGAACGGTCCCTAGTGAAGAATGTGAAATGAGAATATGCGTGCTTTCTACCAAAGAGGTTGTAGAGACAAAATTACATTACATCATGAAATTTATAGTGACATCCATATCAAGTCTGAAGACAACCTAATCATCTTCTTTGAATAGACAAAATTAGACATAACAACAAAGTTTTCAATCAAAATCTATAATTAAAACTCCAACATCAACAAAATTTTTTTAAGACTAAATCTCATGAATATTTATTAAGATCTTATCTTTCATTTCATTTAGAATTTGCCCACTGAGTCAATTCTAATATGAAATGGGTAATCAATGCCTATGTATGGAAAGTCCAGGGCTACAGTCTACATCGAACTCAAATATAATACGAATTGCTGATTCCTGGGCCCTAGGTGCCGTATATTGTTTGCACAGACTCTATGCCCGTTAATTTCGCTAGGAATGTACTTTATAACTAAGTAAACATCTCTAGAGTCTGAATACTTTTGTGTCTATCAGCCTGGTGGGCACTGAAGATCTCACGCCCACAATTGTATTTTGTACCATGCTTATGACCTTTAAGAAAAGAAGATTATGACGTTTCCATCTATTCTATGAGACAAATTATTGGTTTTGTGTCTTATTCTGCTAATTTTACGTAATAATTGTTGAGATTAACCTGTTTGTTCTACTCTAACATGGGAATCAAAGATATATGACCATCAACTGATTTTATAACTACAATTCTCATCCAAAACAGCGAATTCACACCGAATTTTTGGAGATAAATGATAATGAGAACATGATAAGATAATATCATAAACTGAATTCACACAGAATTATACTGATAAATTTATTATCACACAAAAACACTAATCAAAAAGAGGCCAAAGTATGAGGAAAAAGCGCATGGGCATATGATTTGCACCATTACAACACCAGGCTGAACATGGAAATGTACTGCTCGTTGAAATAAAGGATGGATTCCATTGCCCACCCTCCCATGATTACCCATGTTACAGTAGAACAAACAAGTTAACATCAACAATAATTTGTTTTCTAGAATAGATCGAAATGTCATCAAGTTTGTATGAAATAGAATTCCACAGATAAGACGAACAGAACAGTAACGTACAATTGTGGGCGTGAGATTTTCGGTGCTGATAGACACAAAAAGTATGAGATTCTAGAGATGTTTACTTGATATAAAGTACGTTTCTTAGCGAAATTAACGGGCAGGTCGGCTGTCCAAACAAAATAGGGCATCTCCGCCGGCATTAGCAATTAGTAATACTTTTGAGTCATATGTAGCTATAGATGTATTCAAGTATGTCATTATATATATATATTTTGGTAATATTATTTTGTCTCTATTATTCTCTTATTAGAAAACATGCATGTTTTCATTTCTCTCTTTTCATTAGACATTGTCTATTTATCGATCTGTCATTTACATAATTTAAACATATAGCAATGAAGGGTCTCGAATGTATATTCTAAATTACAAATCAAGGTACCACACAATGAAGGGTCTCGAATGTATTTTCTAAATTACAAATCAAGGTACTATAAAATTATTGGGTAAAAGATAAATAAAAATCTCGAATGTAAGTGGTGTATTTTGTGCTCCAAATTTTTATATTTACCTTAGCCATCAACTTTACATTCCACTCTAGATTTATATTCTGAATAAGTTAAACCACAGTATATATAGTGGTAGGGATATGAGACACAAAAGGTTGGGTATAGATAGGCTAGTGAGAAAGAGAGATTAGGTCATGGACATGGCCATAGCATGGAAAATAGGATATGGTATCAAATAAGATAATAAAGATGGTACTATGCCTAAAACAATAAATGAAATGAGTGACGGTAATGACAAATTTAGGGATAAAACTATTAGTAGTAGAAGTGGAAATGCACAAAGAAGCACCAAGGCCATGTATAGTCATGGTACTAGCAGGGACAACATGGAAAGTTGGTCAAATATTTTAAGATACAGTTGTTTTAACCTTGCAATCCGATGTAGTAATATTAAATATAAAAAATCTCGGGAATAGTACTTAGGTGCCCATGTAGGTGCTTGATAGATATTATTATTTTATTATTCTCTTTATAACTTAAAATATTAGTTGTAGTGGTATTCACGAGGGTGGTTACTTATGAAATTTGTAGTTTCAAAGTGACTTGAATTTTGATTTACATCACTTTCTTGGTTCTAATTGCTATAAGGGAGAGGGCCAACCTTAAACCATACACAATAAGAAACATATTAAGCCTAGAAGTGTATTCTTAGAATTACCACACACTTTAATAAACGTATTAAGCCTATGTCAGTCAACTTTGAGTGTTTAACACTTTTAAGCCTGGAAGTGTAAGCTTAGTGTGTGTGATTTAAGTTGTTCCTAAGGGAGAGTGGAGCATCTTATTATGATGGGTAGTGTCCACATTAGTTTGACTCTTTGTTTTGGAGCACCACACTTGGGAATGTGTTATCATTCTTTACATGAGTCAATTATTATGTTAATAATGGTTTCTTTTCATGGAGCACTAATCGATTGATCATGAGGGGTGTTGTATTTTTTCCATATCAAGGGTTTCCATTTTGAGAAAGTGTTCATGGTTTTTCCTCTCAAGTTATCCATTAATTAGATACATTAGGTATTTTCTTTATGGATTTTTTCGATTGAAGTAAGGTTTTGCTACCAAAATGCTATTGTATTGATTTAAGAAAATTTAGATGTATTATTGCAACAAAATGTTATTGGCAAAAAATTGACTCATACTCTCTTTGGTAGTGAAGTTTAACTAAAATATTTTCTATATGAAAATTCTAGTGTTCTGTGTTTATCATGTGTTATGTTAGAACTGTTGGTGTAAATAATTATTCATCTTGGATATTATTACACCTTACTTAAGTTTACTTAGGAAATGCATTTCATAGTAGTTTGGGTATGAGACACTTGGGTGTTTGTGCCACATTGGGATAGTGTGTGTAGGAGAATTTCCACCTTTTATGGTGTGATCTTGTTGTTACACTCCACATTCAGTGGGTGATCCACCTCATGTGGAATATGATATTGTTTCTCCTACCTACCCACACCTATTTCCTACCTACCCTTGTTTCTTATTGAGCCACATGTCATGTTTGTGTGCTCACATATCCATATAGCCTTGCCTATATAAACATGCTCATATTCATTGTATGCATCGATTGATGATCCATGAGTTGATCAGTATTTTCTCTTGATAGAATACAATTTATTTCTATCATCTATTTTGTCACTCTTATTTGTGCTTTCCATTGCCTCTTGATCTTGGAAAAATCTCACATGGTATCAGACTTGGTCCATGTCTCACATGGTATCAGAGCCATTAGAGTGTCATTTATTATCACACAAAAACACCAACCAAAATAAACTGAAAGCATGAGGAAAAAGTGCATGGGCATATGATTTGCACCATTACAACACAAATAATTTGTCTTCTAGAATAGATCGAAAGGTCATAAAGTTTGTATAAAATAGAATTCCACAGATAAGATGAATAGAAGAGTAATGTACAATTGTGGGCACGAGATTTTTAGTGCCCACCAAACTGATAGACACAAAAAGTATGAGATTCTACAAATGTTTACTCGATATAAAGTACATTTCCTAGTGAAATTAACGGGCAGGTCGGGTGTCCAAACAAAACAGGGCATCTGGGCTGACATTATCAATTAGTAATACTTTTGAGTCATACGCAGCTATAGATGTATTCAAATATGTCATTATATTTTTTTTTTTGGTAATATTATTTTGTCTCTATTATTCTCTTGTTAGAAAACATGCATGTTTCCATTTCTCACTTTTCATTGGACTGTTTATTTATCGATCTTTCATTTACATAATTTAAACATATATTAATGAAGGGTCTCGAATGTATATTCTAAGTTACAAATCAAGGTACCACAAAATTATTGGGTAAAAGATAAATAAAAATCTCGAATGTAAGTGGTGTATTTTGTGCTCCACATTTTTATATTTATCGTAGCCATCAACTTTACATTCCACGCTAGATCTATATTTTGAATAAGTTAAACCATGGTATATATAGTAGTAGGGATATGAGACACAAAAGGTTGGGTATAGATAGGCTAGTGAGAAAGAGAGATTAGGTTATGGACATGGCCATAGCAGGGAGAATAGGATATGGTATCAAATAAGATAATAAAGATGGTACTATTCCTAAAACAATAAATGAAATGAGTGATGCTAATGACAAATTTAGGGATAGAACTATTAATGGGAGAGGAGGAGAGACTAGTAGTAGAAGTGGAAATGCTCAAAGAAGCACCAAGGCCATGTGTAGTCATGGTACTAGCAGGGATAACATGGAAAGTTGGCCAAATATTTTAGGATACAATTCTGTTAACCTTGCAATCCGATGTAGTAATATTAAATATAAAAAATCTCGAGAATAGTACTTAGGTGCCCATGTAGGTGCTTGATAGATTGTCATGAACCGTATTTTTGATAATGTGTTATTAAGAGATATAATGTAGGTTTTTATTTATGAATTGAAATTGAAACATATATGAGTATTCATTTTGATGATAATTTAGTTCTATACAAATAAAAGGAAATAATGTATGCATTTTACTCATGCAATATGTAATTCGATATCTAGTATTATCTTAATTGGGGATCGTCAATGCTAATGAATTATTGAGTGCAAGTGATGCAGGGACAGGTGAACGAAGTTGAAGGCGAGAACTTGACTCGAGGAGAGTTGATTTTAGCTTATGACTTCGGTAGACTAGGGGGATCTCACACCACAATAGAAAAGTTTGTTTGTGCATTTGTGACTTTGTCGATGCATTATTTTGATTAAAATAATTTGAGTAATTAGTAGTCATTACATTGATTTTGTCTATAAAAGTGAAAATTAGATGGATATTTAGAGTTAAGAAACATATCAACTTATCATTTCTATTAAAGATAATTTAGTGTTCTAGCATGCAAATTTTATGTTAATTATGGTTGATGTGATTACAATTGTATAGAGTTCGTATGCATAAAATTCGATGATTGTTTATAAGTTATGTTATATTTAAAAGTGAATGAAATGATCATGTTAATTCGAAGTAATAATTTATAAGTATATATTAGCATATTTATTTAAACCCTTTTATAAATGAAATCGAACATTATATATATATATATTCATATATTATTAATTTATTAAATATCTAAAATTTTTTAATTAGGTTTTCTTTTTATTTAACATTTAATAATCAAATGCAATGTTTATATTGTTAAAAATAATAACTTGTTTAGGCGTTATATATTAAAGTTTATGCAAAAAGGTGGCGGGTTGATTATCGACTGTTAGAAGTTGATAGTCGATCTGCAATCAACTCCTCCACACAGTGGCTCGCGACCTTTGGGGGAGGAAGGCAACTTGGCACGTAGTGCCATGGAAAATTAAACCTGCAGATTACTTCCCTATCTCATGGTGGCAGTAATCAATTTGGCACGTAGTGTTCTCTGCAAGAAAAGATTGCAGTTAACTCCTTGTTTCCACGGTGATAGCTGTGAAGTCGTTCCACGATCTATGGTGAGAGGAGATCGACTCAGCTCACCATGACTGCAGAGAACAACAGTCAGGATCCAAGAACCATAGACATGTCGACAAGGCAGTTAGATCAAAGGTAGGTAGATTGGTGAGTTAAACCGAACTCTTGGAAATGAGTAATGTGGAGAAGAGGAGTGAGAGACCTATCAACAATATAGCTAAGGTGTCAAACTCATGGCTAGGTCTAAGCCAAAGATGTAGCAGATAATGTAGAGGAAAATAGTATAAATAGAAGCAAGGGCTCGAGAGAATGGGGGGGAGAGAAAGATAAGAAAAAAGAGAAAATATAGAAAATAGCAAGTGGAGCAGATAGAAAGATATTAAGTTAGAAGAGAGATTAGAGGGAGAGCATTTTTTTTTAGAGCAGAGATAGAAGGAGAATAGAAGATCTGTGAGAGAACTTTTGAGCCATCAAGGAAGAAGTAGACCAATTTAGAGGAGGTACGAAAGAGCTCATTCCAAGCCAATCTCAAGTGTAAGAAGGTAGGAACTTTATTTCATTTTGGTTATTTTGCAATAAGGAAGGTTAGTGAAATAAAGCTATGGTTGTAGCATAAGATTTCATTTATGATATTCCATGTGTTTTTTATTGAATTTGTTTTATTATTCCTTGAATATACATAGAAGAAAATCATTAGGTGAAATAGTTAATATATGCAATTATATTGTTTAAGAATGGTGAATAATGTCAATGAGTTAGGATAGATTTTTGATTATAGAATGTGTACTCAAAATTAACTCATTTATATGAAAAAAAATTATACTTGCATTACACCTTCTTCTTACTTTGTACTTATTTGAATATTTTTGATGAAAATATATTTGCTTATCAAATTTCGAAAGATTGTTTTCAATTAGGTGAAAGTAATGAAATAGTGTTTAATTTATGAAAGTGATAGGAAAGATATTAGATCAATTAGTCAAAAGATGTATTCTTTAAATGTATTCTTGTTTGTGAGAACCAAGCTAGATAGGATTGTGTATGGAAAGTTACCTTCTGGGACGGGTGCCGAATATGGAATCTTAGAGAGAATAATTGCTTTTTTCAAATTATTTATTTTTGCTATGCATGGCATTATACTTGGTCGAGTAATGAATTGAATTATCCATTGAAATAGATGGAATTATTTAGTTTATGCTCTCTACTATATCCCTGAATGATAATGCTTGTTTCTTAAAAGAATTAGAAAAATGAAAATGCATGTATCATCTAGGCACGCACCATATTCCCTCGTCTTTCAAAATCTTTGGTTAAAATAATTCCTGCAGGGTCGGGTATTCTTGATTGACCAAGAATTCCGGGGAAGCGTAAGCTTCAAGGTTGGGCGAAAATGCCTGAATCTTGTTCTCGTCTTCATTCAATGGACTTAAAGGAAGCGACTCGGATTGGAGATCGACGCATGTATCTCACTTTCTTTATGTTTGTATAATACTTAAGGCAATTAGAAAGCCTAAGTACGGTGTAATGATATGTAATGAGAAATTTGTACCTTCCATTGTATATAAAAATTTAATTTAACTCTTTGATATCTATGATTATTTTTTCAATTTATTAAACTTGTTTTATATTATTTATGAAATAGACTTCTTAATTGACCTATGAGTTTATTTATGATTAAAGAGTTGATTATGTCTTATAGATTAATTTACGTCTTTATAGTTTGGTATCAGAGCCATAGGTTGTATAACACTAGGACCTATGAGTCACTTCGCAAGTTGAGTTTGGAGAATACTAGTTTTGTGTTGAAACTTACAAAGATGGTGCGAACAAAATAGATGGCTCGTAAGTCAGTAGCTGGGTATGCTTACTATCTAAGGGTCGAGAAGGATCCTATATCTCTTGCCATGCCTGTTATGGATAACCATCCAAGTGGAGGATGGATCAGTGAGGAGGAAATGTTCCTCCTATAGTGAAACCAATTTTTGAAGAGAAAGAAAGAGTTGAGATAGGAGTAGGCCCTACTGAATCCCTCGATGAAAAGACTATCCCTATAGAGGAAGAGGAGCCTGAGTTAGAATATTCTCTAATTAGGCCAACTGTGATTAGCTCCGATGAGTCAGAGGAATATTCTCCACTAAGTGATAATGAATCTGAGGGATATACCCCACTCAGTGATGATGAGTCTGAAGGTTATACCCCCATAAGTTCTAGTGAGTCCAAAGGATATACTCCCATGACTCTGCCAGAAAAGTGATGTATTATGTAATAACACTTTTAATTTCAATAAATAAAGATGTCTTTCTTTCTATAATAAATTTGAGTTGAATGTTATGTTTTTGTATGATTCCTATAATGATAAATATGTACTTTGGACCTTAGTTTATATCATAAACTTGGATGAAATAGATTTGCAAATTATCTAACTATGTCTTATTATAATTCTATATTGTTTCCTTCTAATAGTAAATATGGATATTAATCTCTATAGTTATATTGTAAGGGTAGATTTTAAGAAGCATTGATTAAATAGAAGCTATGGAAATCATAACTTTGCAAATATTCTTCTTTTTCGCTAAGAAATATTAACATTTCCCTGATGTTGAATAACAATGGGCTCAAGGACCACAAGGGTTGGGTCTAGTAATGGAAATGAAAGACTAGACCAAATCCTTGATTTACTGAACCAACAGAGTGCCAGAATGAATGGAATCGAGTAGGAGGTTCGAAGGGTCGGAGAAGTCCGACATGAAGCTCCAAGGGTTGAAGAACAACCCGATAACCAAGCAAGGATTGAAGGAGATCTGGCTAAGGACGTGAAAAGAATAGCCCCACCAAAGTTTGATGGAAAAACTATTGGTGATGGTTCAAAGGCATGGGTGATAGAAATAGAAAAGTATTTTGGTCCCCACAACATGTCCAATGAAACCAAGGCAGTTTGGGCTGCTTACCAACTTTCTAGAGAAGCTGCTACTTGGTGGGATAATGAAAAGTCTGAAAGGAAGTTGAAACCTAGAGATATCACTTGGGATTTATTCTTGCAATCCTTTAGGAAGAGGTGGCTTCCTCAGTTATTCTTCGATAAGAAGATGAATGAATTTCACAACCTAACACAAGGTGGCATGTTGGTAACTCAATACTGGGAGAAGTTTACCAACCTTCTTAAGTATGTTCCATAATATCAGATGGATGAGCAATTTCGCATCCAAAAGTTCATCTTGGGTTTGAGAAATCATATAGGAGAATAAGTGGATATTCATAATCCACAGACTATGGAAGAGGTATTTGAGAAAGCAACCAAGCAAGAGCAGAAGTTGTAGCAGTTGGGGAATTTCCATGAAAATGTGAATAACAGACCAAATTTTGGAAATAGGAATTTCCAAAGGAAAAACAATGACAGTAATCGACAAATAAGGAATCTAAAGAGGGGACCCAACACTCAGGAAAGAGGAAGAGTGAATCAAGATGGTAACAAGAGAGCAAATAGTAACACCAACTTCAATGCCCAACAAAACTTGGACAGAGGTAGGTCAGGTGGCAATTCCAGACCTAGGGACGGGTGTTACAACTGTGGAGAAAGTAATTATGCCTCAAATTGTCTGCAACGTACCCCCGCACAAAGAGGAGAAAATCAGTAAGGAGCCTCTCAACACTAGATTCATGCTGCAATTGACAACCGTCAAGTTGATTTCCAAGCCTCACCTATTCAGATGACAAGTAAGCTTTTTGGGCAATCAGTTTCTATTTTAATAGATACAGGAGCTACCAAATGCTTTATTGATCCTAAAGTAGTTTCTAGAATATCTGTTAGACCCGGTTATATTTCAAATGCATGGATGGTCCAATATGGAAATCGAGCAGAACGGAGGGTAGATACTTGTCTATTTTGCAGTGAACTAGAACTTTCCAGTTTCCAAACCTAGGTTAACCTTTATGTGGCACCATTAGGATCATATGATGTGATCTTACGTATCAACTGGTTAGCTGAGCATTAAGACATAGTAAACTGTGAGGATAAGGTCATCAGTTGTATTGATGATTTTGGGAATTCAGTTGAAATTCTTGGGTCTCAAAAGCCTCTTGAATTAAGACACATTTCAGCAATGCAACTCAAGAAGGATCAAAGGAAAGGATGTTCCATAATTGTTGTAATGGTAAGTGATTTGGATAATGAGAAAAGTCCTAAGGATTATCCCATCCTTACAGAGTTCCTGGATGTCTTTCCAGAAGACCTTACCAAGTTACGACCTAAGAGAGAGTTTGATTTTTCTATAGAACTCTTACCAGGAATGGAGCCGCAATCTAAGGCTCAATATAGAATGACAACAACAAAATTGTATGATCTTAAGGCACAATTGCAAGAATTGCTTAGGCAAGGATTGATTAGACCAAGTGTATCCCTGTGGGGTGCACCGGTGATCTTCGTAAAGAAGAAAGATGACACTTTAAGGTTATGCATTGATTATAGAATGTTGAATAAAGTGACTATCAAAAATAGATATCCTTTGCCAAGAATAGATGAATTGTTTGACCAAATGAAAGGTGCAACAATATTCTCCAAGATTGATCTTCGATCAGGATATCACCAATTAAGGATTAAAGATGAGTATATTCCTAAGACAACATTCCGAACACGGTATTGGCAATATGAATTCAAAGTCATACCATTTGGTTTAACCAATGCCCTAGCACCATTCATGAACCTCATGAACAGTATTTTTAGAGAATACCTGGATGATTTTGTTCTAATCTTCATTGATGACATTTTGATCTATTATAAGAATGAAGAAGAACATAAGAATCACCTAAGGATAGTTTTGCAATAGTTGAGAGATCGTAAGCTTTATGGGAAATTTTCTAAGTGCGCTTTCTTTCAAAAAAAGGTGCATTACTTAGGTCATGTCATATCTGCTGAAGCAATTTTTGTTGATCCTGCAAAGATAGAAGCAATAGTAGATTGGCCAACACCTCAAAATGTTTCAGAAGTTCAAAGTTTTATGGGACTTGCAGGATATTATAGAAAGTATGTGGAAGGATTTTCTATGATAGCAGCACCTATTACTTCACTTCAGAAAACGGAAAAAAGGTTTGAATGGACTAAGAAGTGTGAGGAGTCGTTTCAACTTTTGAAGCAGAAATTGACAACAAAACCAGTCTTAACTATACCAGATCCCAATGGACATTTTATAGTAATTATAGATGCCTCAGGTGAGGTGTGGGAGCAGTGTTGATGCAGGAAGGAAAGGTGGTTGCGTTTGAATCAAGAAAGCTGAAGTAATATGAGATGAATTATGCACTGCATGACTTAGAACTTCTAGCTATTGTGCATGCATTACAAATGTGGAGGCATTACCTTTTAGGGAAGCCTTTTGAGCTAAAAATGGATCATTTAGGATTGAAGTATATTCTTACACAACCTAACCTTAATGCAAGACAGAGAAGGTGGCTTGAATTCCTAAGTGAGTATGATTTTGGTATTGAATATATCAAAGGGAAGGAAAATAGAGTAGCTGATGCTCTCAGTAGAAGAAGACACCTATCTGCTATGGTGACAACTAGAACAAACTTGGAACAACAAGTGTTGCAGAACCTTCCAGAAGATGAGCATTACCTAAGGGTTAAACAAGCCTTGGAAAAAGATTCTTCAGATCATTGTTATGATGGATATGAAATAGAACCTGAGGGTATTTTAAGGTACCAAGGAAGGATGTACATACTTGAAGGGGGAGAGTTGAGGAAGTTAATACTGCATGAGATGCACAATACACCTTATTTAGGACACCCTGGAATAACAAAGATGGTAGTTGATATGAGATCTTAGTATTTCTAGCCTAAACTCATAAAGGAAGTGATTGAGTATGTGGCACAATGTTTGGAATCTCAGCGAGTGAAAGTTGAACATGTTCATATAGCAGGACTTTTATTCCAACATGTTATACCAGAATACAAGTGGCAGGTAATCAGTATGGATTTTATCCAAGGATTAGCGATGAGCAAAAATAAACATGACACTATCTTAGTAGTGGTGGATAAGTTGACTAAAGTTGCACATTTCATACCTAGGAATCTCAAGGATGGATCATTTGTTCTTGCCAAGAAATTTGTGCAAGAAATTGTTCAGTTACATGGTGTTCCAAAAACCATAATATCAGATAGGGATACCTGGATGACTTCCAGATTCTGGACAATATTAAATGTAACATTGGGAACAAGACTAAATTTGAGCTCAGCATATCACCCTCAAACTGATGGCCAAATAGAAAGGGTTAATCAGGTATTGGAAGATCTTTTATGGATGTATTGCATGGATCAGCAATACAAATGGGAGGAGTACTTGCCTTTGGTTGAATTTGCTTATAACAACTCCTTTCATGCATCCTTAGGGATGGCGCCTTTTGAAGCACTCTATGGGCGAAAGTGTCACACACCTATCAGTTGGGATAGAATGGAGGATAGGATCATCATTGGTCCCAATTTACTTAAGGAAATGGATGAGCAAATGGTGTTGATAAAGAGTAGGTTGAAGGAGGCGACTGACCAACATAAGAGTTATGCAGACCGAAATAGGACTTACAGACAATTTGCTGTAGGAGATAAAGTCTTTTTGAGAGTCAAACCTCATAAGAGCTCTATCTCGTTTGGAAAATCATCAAAGTTGGCACCAAGATATGTGGGACCCTTTGATGTACTAGAGGTTATCAATCCAGTTGCTTATAGATTAGCTTTACCCCCTGCTCTAGCTCGAATCTACAATGTGTTTCATGTTTCTATATTGAAACCTTATCATGTTGATGCATCTCATATTCTTGATTGGCAATCTTTACAGGTACATGATCCAGGGGTGGTGCTAGTGGAGCCTATCTGAATCCTAGATCAGCGTAGCATAAAGCTATGTAGCAGAGATTTCACTGTATAAGGTTCAGTGGGACCAATATTATGAGGATAGTGCTACATGGGAGGATGCTGAGATGTTTGACCATCATTTTCCTCATTTGCTTTCGTAGGAAATAGTTGCTTATCATTTGAGATATCTTTGAAACAATAATTTTAATTTTATGATGTGAACTTGGATATCATTTATGCTATTGTTATTATTTATATTTGAAACTTGATGTATTGTTGACATTTTATGAGATAGAATTGCTATCTGATTATTAATGAGTAATAAGACATCGAGACGATGTCTCTTCCAAGAGGGGAAGGATGTCACGAACTGTATTTTTGATCATGTGAACATTATTAAGAGATATAATGTAGGTTTTTATTTATGAATTGAAATTGAAATAGATATGAGCATTCTTTTCAATGATAATTCAGTTGTATACAAATAATAGGAAATGATGTATACATTTTACTCATGCAATATGTAATTTGATATCTAGTATTATCTTAATTGGGGATCGTCAATGCTGATGAATTATTGAGTGCAAGTGATGCAGGGACAGGTGAACGAAGTTGAAGGCAAAAACATGACTCAAGTAGAGTTGATTTTAGCTTATGACTTCGGTAGACTAGGGGACTCTCACACACCACAAGAGAAAAGTTTGTTTGTGCATGTGTGACTTCGTCGATGCATTATTTTGATTAAAATGATTTGAGTAATTAGTAGTCGTTACATTGATTTCATCTATAAAAGTGAAAATTAGTTTAATATTTAGAGTTAAGAAACATATCAACTTATCATTTCTATTAAAGATGATTTAGTGTTATAGAATGCAAATTTTATGTTAATTATGGTTGACCTGATTACAATTGTATGGAGTTCGTATGCATAAAATTTGATGATTCTTTATAAGTTATGTTATATTTGAAAGTGAATGAAATGATCGTGTTAATTTGAAGTAATAATTTATAAGTATATATTAGCATATTTATTTTAAACCTTTTTATAAATGAAATTGAATGTTATATATATATATTATTAATTTATTAAATATCTTAAAATTTTTAATTCGGTTTTCTTTTTATTTAACATTTAATAATCAAATGCAATGTTTATATTGTTAAAAATAATAACTTGTTTAGGCGTTATATATTAAAGTTTATGCAAAAAGGTGGCGGGTTGGTTATCGACTGTTAGAAGTCGATAGTCGATCTGCAGTCAACTCCTCCACATGGTGGCTCACGACCTTTGGGGGAGGAAGGCAACTTGGCACGTAGTGCCATGGCAAATTAAACCTACAGATTACTTCCCTATCTCACGATGGCAGGTAGTCGATTTGGCACGTAGTGTTCTCTATAAGAAAAGATTGCAGTTAACTCCTTGTTTCTACGGTGATAGTTGTTAAGTCGTTCCACAATCTATGGCGAGAGGAGATTGACTCAGCTCACCATGGCTGTGGAGAACAACAATCAGGATCCAAGAACCATAGATGTGTCGACAAGGCAGTTAGATCAGAGGTAGGTAGATTGGTGAGTTAAACCGAGCTCTTGGAAATGAGTAGATGTGGAGAAGAGGAGTGAGAGACCTGTCAACAATATAGCTAAGGTGTCAAACTCATGGCTAGGTCTAAGCCAAAGATGTAGCAGATAATGTAGAGGAAAATAGTATAAATAGAAGCAAGGGCTCGAGAGAAAGGGGGGGAGAGCAAGATAAGAAAAAAGAGAAAAGATAGAAAATAGCAAGTGGAGCAGATAGAAAGATATTAAGTTAGAAGAGAGATTAGAGAGAGAGAATTTTTTTTTTAGAGCAGAGATAGAAGGAAAATAGAAGATCTATGAGAGAACTTTTGAGCCATCAAGGAAGAAGTGGACCAATTTAGAGGAGGCACGAAAGAGCTCATTCCAAGCCAGTCTCAAGCGTGAGAAGGTAGGAACTTTATTTCATTTTGGTTATTTTG
Organism: Cryptomeria japonica; assembly: GCF_030272615.1. Lineage (NCBI taxonomy): Eukaryota > Viridiplantae > Streptophyta > Pinopsida > Cupressales > Cupressaceae > Cryptomeria > Cryptomeria japonica. The sequence continues at coordinate 644,224,210 of NC_081406.1, read as the reverse complement.
TAATAAGGAAGGTTAGTGAAATAAAGCTACAAGTTGTAGCATAAGATTTCATTTATGATATTCCATGTGTTTTTTATTGAATTTATTTTATTATTCCTTGAATATACATAGAAGAAAATCATTAGGTGAAATAGTTAAGATATGCAATTATATTGTTTAAGAATGGTGAATAATGTCAATGGGTTAGGATAGATTTTTAATTATAGAATGTGTACTCAAAATTTAACTCATTTATATGGAAAAAATCATATTTGTGTTACACCTTCTTCTTACTTTGTACTTATTCAAATATTTTTGATGAAAATATATTTGCTTATCAAATTTCGAAAGATTGTTTTCAATTAGGTGAAAGTAATGAAATAGTGTTTAATTTATGAAAGTGATAGGAAAGATGTTAGATCAATTAGTCAAAAGATTGTATTCTTGAAATGTATTCTTGTTTGTGAGAACCAAGCTAGATAGGCTTGTGTATGGAAAGTTACCTTCTAGGACGGGTGCGAATATGGAATCTTAGAGAGAATAGTTGCTTTTTCCAAAATATTTATTTTTCCTATGCATGGCATTATACTCGGCCAAGTAATGAATTGAATTATCCATTGAAATAGATGGAATTCTTTATTTTATGTTCTCTACCATATCCTTGAATGATAATGCTTGTTTCTTAAAAGAGTTAGAAAAATGAAAATGCATGTATCATCTAGGCACGCACCAGATTCCCTCTTGTCTTTCGAATTCTTTGGTTAAACCAATTCATGCAGGGTCGGGTATTATTGATTGACCAAGAATTCCGGGGAAGTGTAAGCTTCAAGGTTGGGTGGAAAAAGTGCCTGAATCTTGTTCTGGTCTTCATTCGATGGATTGAAAGGAAGCGACTCAGATTGGAGATCGACCGATGCATCTCACTTTCTTTATGTTTGTATAATACTTAAGGCAATTAGAAATCCTAAGTACAGTATAATGATATGTAATGAGAAATTTGTACCTTCCATTGTATTTGAAAATTTAATTCAACTCTTTGATATCTATGATTATTTTATGAATTTATTAAACTTGTTTTATATTATTTATGAAATAGACTTCTTAATTGACCTATGAGTTTATTTATGATTAAAGAGTAGATTATGTCTTATAGATTAAATTACGTCTTTACATAGCTATTATTATTTTATTATTCTCTTTATAACTTGAAATATTAGTTGTTGTGGTATTCACGAGGGTGGTTACTTATGAAATTTGTAGTTTCAAAATGACTTGAATTTTGATTTACATCACTTTCTTGATTCTAAGTGCTATAAGGGAGAGGGCTAGCCTTAAACCACACACAATAAGCAACATATCAAGCGTAGAAGTGTATTCTTAGGATGACCACACACTTTAAGAAACATATTAAGCCTATGTCAGTCAACTCTGAGTGTTTAACACTTTTAAGCCTGGAAGTGTAAGCTTAGTGTGTGTGATTTAATTTGTTCCTAAGGGAGAGTGGAGCATCTTATTATGATGCGTAGTGTCCACATTAGTTTGACTCTTTTTTTTGGAGCACCACACTTGGGAATGTGTTATCATTCTTTACATGAGTCAATTATTATGTTAATAATGATTTCTTTTCATGGAGCACTAATTGATTGATCATGAGGGGTGTTGTATTTTTTCCATATCAAGGGTTTCCATTTTGAGAAAGTGTTCATGGTTTTTCCTCTCAAGTTATCCATTAATTAAATACATTCTAAGTATTTTCTTTATGGATTTTTTCGATTGAAGTAAGGTTCTGCTACCAAAATGCTATTGTATTGATTTAAGAAAATTTAGATGTATTATTGCAACAAAATGTTATTGGCAAAAAATAGACTCATACTTTCTTTGGTGGTGAAGTTTTCCTAAAATATTTTCTATATGAAAATTCTAGTGTTCTGTGTTTATCATGTGTTATGTTATAACATAATGTTATTAGAGTTCATACCATTGCCACATATATTCATAGTTATAATATAAGGTTATATAAAACCTTATATATATTATATTCATACTTAGAATATCCAATTTCAAGTAATTGTAGTATAATATCTATTAGATTAATACGCTTTTAGGCATTTTGCCACCCCTTCTATATTTAAGGAGCTTCTACCTCATTGAGAGGAGTATGCAAATTTGGAGATAAAATAGTGAATTCTATTACTATGCATAAGAAGTGTTATTGACCATGTGCAAGTGAGAAGAAGTTGTTTCCTAGGTTCGATTTATGTTTTTATAGAATATTTTATAAAATAGTGATGCCTTATGGTGTTGTTTTCCTCACATTATTTTTTCCCATGTATATATAATCTAATGTGTCGAATTTGTGTATGTTGTAATTCTTTTTTATTGACCTTATAATTATTTGTGATGATTAGTAACTGTATGCTAAATATGTGGTCTTCAACCTGCAAGAAGAAAAACACTTCAAACACACCAATGAAACATTGCATTAGAGTTAGAAATCATAAACAAGTTAGTGGATTTAAAACTCCTAAAATTGCCTCATTTTCCTCTATCTCTAAAGATCTTCAAGATTCAAGGTGGCCGTCACTTGGAAGAGAACTTGATCTCTTAGATGACAACCTAGAGAATGAGATTTTAGTGATGTGCTAATCTCAAAATGGATGCAACTAAGATCTTAGCTAAGATGAGATGATGGATGAAGATAGGATGCAAGATGCAAGACTAAATGATTAAGATGTTAAATGTATTCCAAATTCAAGATTAGATGATGCTAGATGAGTTAATTAAACTAGATGAGTATAAAATACTATGAGATGATATGAAATTAACTAGATGATATGCTAAAATGAAGCTAAAATGCTAATGTTAAGGCTAAATGACTTGGATGCTTGAAGATGACAAGATGAGCTCCTTAACCTACAAAATATATAATTTAGATACACAAGATTGAGATATGAATTGAAGGAGAAATGGGCCCTATTTATAGAAGAATTGGAGAATTGGATGGCCAAGATTGAATTGGCTTAAGGAGGGTCAAGATTGAAAGTTATCAATCCATGTGAGATTTTCAACCTAATCCCATGTTGACAAGTGTCACCATGAGATTTCTTGAGAGGAAAGGGAGGAGGCATTAAATGCTTTAGAAGACTTAATGGTTAATACCATGTGGGCAAATTCATGGAATAAAACTTTTATCCAATGAATAAAGATATTGTCCAATGGACAAAATCTTCTGCAAAGCTCAATGTGTTGAAAATGTGAAGTTTTGTAAGAGCATTAAAAGCTCTTTGGAGACCTTGGAGGTTATCTTGTTGGAAGTTAGATAACCTTCAAGAATTTTGTGAGAGTTCTACAAATTTGGGGAACTCGACAAAGTTAGCTTGTTGAAAAGATAAAACTTAAAATGCATTTAGAATTCTTCCAAAATTAGAAGTGACTTCCCCAAAATTTAGGGATGTGACCATGATAGAAGAATTAGAATAATTAAGTGGGTTTTGAGAGGTTCTAGAAGAATGCTTATGAAGTTAATGGAAAATGTAGGAGAATGCAAGTGGGAGAGAAAGGAATTTTTAGTAAAAATAAAAAGATTTATTTCAACTAAAATGAATGCAAATTGCATTTGGATAGATATTTAAATAAATATTAATTTAGTTAAATGTGAATGTGAATTATGGATTTTATTTAAATAAATATTAATTTATTTAAATGAGAAAAAGGGGAACAAAGCATTAAATGCTTGACACTAGTACATTCGGAGTTGATTTTCGATGATCGATTGTCGGATTTGTGACTAATTTTCATCGGAGTGCTAGCTGTCGAAAACTCGTCGTCGGATTGGTCGACGATGCCCTACCCGTCGAAAATACAACAATCCCATGGACTCTGCTGACGGTGGCAATGAACGCTCCTCCTATTAGCATTTCACAAAGGGAGATTGTTGGTATGAGGATATTGAGAAGGTTGTTGAAGATTGTGGATATAACTGAGAAAGGATGATTACTGTCTTAATAATATTATTTTGTCATTGATGTCAAGCAATTGATTTTCTGATTCAGTATGATGTTGCCATATCTTAATGAGTATGAAGATGTCTATAAGTGACACAGAAAGAATGAAAATGAAGGGGAGTAATAAGTTATTCAATGGGACACTATTACGGAGTTAGACAATGATGAGATTTTGTTGTTTTGATTATTTTGATATCCTATATATATGAGAGTATTCTAATAATGAGAAAAGATTTCATTCATTAGATGAGTTAAGGTTTGATATTGTTCTATGTTACCGAGCATGAAGCTAGTCAGTAAACACTAGGGTTATCGATATCAGTTAAAGAAGGAATAATATCTACCGAGTAAAGGTTCAATATTTACCGAGAAACAACAAAGTAATAACAAAATGCATTGGATGGATAAAAGTATTATTAAATGAAGAATTCCAATGAGCTGGAGATGTATAGATGATTGGTATGTCGTGAAAGAAGTTTGTTGAAGATCTACGACAACATAAATAGAGGAGTTAGATCTACAATGCAGATTGAACGGTCATAATATAGCACAAGTTCCAAGGTGAGATAAAATGTTTTTAGATCAAAGGATACAATGAACCTAGTCAAGTTTGAAGATCTGATGGCTAAGATTAATCATGGGAAATGTGATCAAGGAGATTAAGTGGTTAGGAATTGTTTATATAAATAAGAAATTGTTGATGAATAATAGGAGCGGGCAAATAGAAGAATAGTGATACTACAGTAGTGATCACCGAGAACAAAAGATTGAATATCTGATTAAAGAACAGATTGATAAGCCTAGCAAGGAGCAAGATAAGTCTTATGAAAAGATTATTTTGAGCACATAGAGTCTGCTTTAGCATTTCAGATGTGAAGTTACAGATATATTTTATACTGTTATTTATTTTGTAAGTGATAGGAAATCTCTTAACCGAGTGGACCTAACAGTCTTATTTGTAAATACTCTAGCAAGGTAACATTCTGAATGAGTGTTTGAAATCCTTTGACAAGGTCACTTCTAACAAAGTGCAAGATTCTAACAAGTCTTAGGGAAATCCCTTAACTGGGTCACATTTAGCAATGTGTTTATGTAATCTGTAACAGGATTGTCTTTTAACCGAGCATACTCTAGAAGGGTATATTTCTTAGTGGATCTGAAATCCCATAGTGGTTTTTCCCTATTTGGATTTCCACGTTAAATCTGGTGTTAAATGTGTTATGATGTTTTAAGTGCATCTGTTTATGAGTTTGAATGATTTACAGTCATAGTTGCATATCAGTAAAGGCTACCAAGGTTGAATCTAATGAATACATTGATGATTGAGTTTTTATGATCCACCCCCCCCCCTCTCATCTTACTAACAATTGGTATCAAAGCTTTGGACTCTGGAAGAAAAGTTTAAAGGTACTTGAGGCAAGATCCGAAGATGTATAAAAGGGATGCACCAAAGCTGAAAAAGTCTAGTTTCTCCACATGGCAGAAAAGGATGAAGCTGCACTTATTAGGAATTGGAGAATATGCAATATATTATCTGGAGAATGATTACAATGCACCTAGCACCTACCCGATGACAATGGAAGAGATAAATGAAAAGCAAGAGCATATTCAAGCAATGATTGAGATAACATCAACATTAACAGACTTAGAGTTTAATGATCTAGAAGGTTGCACTGATGCCAAAGCAATGTGGAACAAGCTTATATCTATGTATGGTGGTGATGAACATGTTCAAAGAGCAAAAGTAGACAGTCTAAGAGGTCAACTTGAATCCATGAGAATGAATGAAGGTGAGAACATAACCCAATACAGTACAAGGTTAAAGGAAATTGTCAATCAAATCAAAGGAGAAGGAGGAACTATTGAAGAAAAGGATGTAACAAGTAAGTTTCTCGAAACACTTCTACCTACTTATGCCATTCGAGTCTCTGCGATCAATGAATTAAGGTCTGTACCAAACATGCTAGTCTCTTTGGATGCTGCTATCAGTAAGCTACATGCATTTGAGTTAAGTAATTTTAATAACAGTGGGTCTTCAGTAAATAAAGTTGAATTTGCATTCAGTTCTTTTCATCTTGGTGAATATGATGATTACAATGATAGAATGTATAAGTATACTGAAGGAAATCACAGTGGAGCAAGTGAGAGATTTTGAAAAAACATGGAAGAGGTACACAAACTATATGAGGAGATCAGAAAGCAAGAAGAGTTTGAAACATTATTAGCTATAAGGTTACCAAAAGGCAAAGGTAAGTATAAAGGAAAGTTACCTTTAAAATGTTTTAACTGTGATAGAATAGGACATATGGCTTCTAACTGTCCTAACAAAGAATCTAGTGAAAAGAGAGAATACCGAGATGACAGACAGAAAGAAAACCAATACATAGGACACCGAGACTTCAGAAGGAGAGATAGAAAGACATGCCTAGTAGCTGATGAGGAATCCAACGATGACAAATTTGATGGGATTGAGACAAAGGAAGTTTTATATGTGGCTATCAAAGATGGATCCGATGAAGAAAGGTATGAGGAAAAAGCCTTGATATCTCACATAAATAAAATTTATTCTTGGATCATAGATAGTGGATGTTCACATCACATGACAGGTGATAAACACAAGTTTGTTAAATTAGAAGACTATGATGGAGGTTATGTAAGATTTGGTAATGATGCACCATGTCCGGTGAAAGGTAAAGGTTCTATCACACTTCTTGACAATGCTAAATGTGATGATGTATATTGGGTTGAAGGTTTGAAATACAATTTATTGAGTGTAGCACAACTAAACAATACAGGATACCGAATAGAATTTCAAAAAGGAAGTGTCAAAGTTCATGACAAACATGGAAAGCTGGCCGCTACCAGGACACAAACAAAAGGTAATACATTTCATCTTGACTCAACTCGGAACAATTGTCTGTATGCTAAGATAGAAGATACCTGGTTATGGCATAAAAGGTTTTGTCATGCAAATTTTGATAACCTGATCAAAATAAGTAAGAAGCACTGAGTAAGAGGTCTACCGATCTTGAAAAAAACCTAAGAATGCAATATGTCGAGGATGCCAGATGGGTAAGATGACAAAGTCAAGCTTTACAAGTAATTCCTACACTTCTAAAGGAATTTTAGATCTCATGCACACTGATCTCTGTGGTCGTATGAAAGTTCAAAGTTATTATGGTTATAAATACTTTATATTATTTGTGGATGATTACTCAAGGATGATGTCAGTTATGTTTTTAAAAGAGAAATCAGAAGCCTTTCAAATGATCAAATGGTACAAGGATAGAGTGGAAAAATAAACAGGAAGACAATTGACATGTCTAAGATCTGACAGAGGAGGAGAATTAATTTCTAATGAATTTAACCTATTTTACAATGATCATGGTATAAAGAGACAAGTATCTGCACCGAGAACACCTCAGCAAAATGGGATAGCTGAAAGAAGAAATAGATCAATTGTAGATTGTACCAGAACCCTGATGATAGAAAAGAGGGTACCTCAAACATTTTGGAGAGAAGCGATCAGCACTGCAGTTTACACCCTGAACTGAGTTCAACTGAAGAAAGGAACTTTGAAGACACCGTATGAAATCTAGTATGACAAGAAACCTAATGTAAGTTACTTTAAAATATTTGGAAGTAGATGTTATGTTCACAAAGATGATAGAAATGGAAAGTTTGATCAGAAAAGCGAGGAAGGAACATTTCTTGGTTATTCTTCTAGAAGTAAAGCATTTAAATGTCTGATCAAATCATCTAACAAAATAGTGGAAAGTGCAAATGTGAAAATTGATGAATTTGCAGAAAGAAATGATGAAGGAAATTCCAAAGAACCAGAAGATTATGAAGAGTTTGTATATGTTCAACCGAGAAGTCCTATCGAGAAAGTTGATGAAGAAAATGAAGAAAATACCCAGTTACTGAGTGATGAAGCGGATCATACAGAGCCTACCGAGCCTATATTAGCAAAGTATGTCAGAAGAAATCATGCATCAAGTCAAATTATAGGAGATAAGGATGATCCAGTGATGACAAGGAACAAACTGAGACAAAACACATGTCTGATATCTGAATTTGAACCGAGAATAGTAAAAGAGGCATTTAGTAATGAAGATTGGGTAAATGCTATGACAGAAGAGATTGAACAAATCAAGAAGAATGAAACATGGACACTGGTCCCAAGACCAAAAGAGAAAAATGTGATCAGTACAAAGTGGATTTTAAGAAACAAGCTAAATGAAAAAGGAGAGGTCATTCAGAATAAAGCAAGACTAGTTTGCAAAGGTTATGCTCAAGAAGAAGGAATAGATTATGGTGAGACTTTTGCACCGGTGTCAAGACTTGAAGGAGTGAGAACATTGTTGGCATATGCTGCTTACAAAATTTTTAAGGTATATCAAATGGATGTTAAATCTGCATTTTTAAATGGTATACTAGAAGAAGAAGTTTATATGAACAGCCCGAAGGATTTATTGAAGACAAGAATAAAGATCAGGTATGTAAGTTGAACAAAGCTTTATATGGTCTAAAGCAAGCACCTAGAGCATGGTATGAAAGATTGCACTCTTACTTAATCAAGATTGGATTTATAAGGACAAGTGAAAACAACAACATGTATATGAAGAATGATGAAGACAATGGAATATTGCTTTCAGCCATATTTGTTGATGATATTATTTTTTGTGGAAAAAACACTTTATGCAAGAACTTTGGAAATGAAATGTGCATATAATTTGAGATGTCATTAATCGGTGAAATAAAGTATTTTATAGGTTTATAGATACTGCAAATGAAAAATGAGATTTTCATTACTCAATCCAAGTATATAAAGGAAATCTTGAAGAAATTTGGAATGGAGGATTCTAAACCTGTAAGTACTCCTATGACTACCAATTGTAAACTATCAAAGAGTGATGAATCTGCATATGTTGATGAGACACTTTACCGATCTATGATTGGAAAGTTGCAATATGTGGTTCACAACAGGCCGGATATAGCACATGCAGTAGGTATAGTTGCAAGATTTTCTGCAGATCCTAAAGAAACCCATATGACAGCAATCAAGATAATTTTTAGATACTTAAGAGGCACTGAAGATTATGGTTTAGTGTATAAAAAGAGGAATGATTTTGACTTAAAAGTCTACACTGATGTTGATTAGGTAGGGAACATTGATGATAGGAAGAGCACCAGCGGTGGAGCTTTCTTTCTAGGAGACAGACTAGTAAGTTGGCTTAGCAAGAAACAAGGATGCATTTCACAATCAACAACTGAAGCTGAATATGTCGCTACAACATTGAACTATACCAATATAGCATGGATCAAACAACTGTTGGAAGGTATGAATGAGAAAGTTACTGAGCCAGTAACTATATTATGTGATAATACTAATTCCATTAACATTTCAAAGAATCTGGTATTGCATTCTAAGACAAAGCATATCTCTATAAAGTATCATTATCTCAGAGAAGAAGTTCAAGAGAAGAAAGTTGCACTGGAATATATTAGTTCAAAGGAACAAGTAGGAGACATTTTCACAAAGCCACTGCCAAAGGACACTTTTGAGTATCTCAGAAGTAAGTTAGGGGTCCTACCCCTATCTAGTACTCACTGACAGAGTTCGGTGAAAGCATCAATTCTACGAATCTACAGATTAACTATTTATGAGTTGATGCTGATTTACACACTTTAGGAGGCTACCTAAAGTTGTGCAAGAAATAGTGATTGAAGACAAGTTTCTCTGACCGAGACAAAGATGATACATTTGTATTTGCAGAAAGCAAATTACTTCAGAGCAGAAGGAATCATGAATTAGTTTCACTTTTTGGCATTGTTGTCAAAGGGGGAGAAGACTAATGTAGTGAAGATTAATAGGTGAAGATGGGAGAAGACTAATGACTGGGGGAGAATTCAAGGATAACAGGAGAAGATTAACAGTAATCTGATTCCAAATCAATTGAAATAAAATCAAGTTGGTATTGCCATTAAAAGTTGGTTTTGCCATCAATGCCAAAGGGGGAGATTGTTAGCATTTCACAAAGGGAGATTGTTGGCATTCCAGTAAGTTTGTTGGTATGAGGATATTGAGAAGGCTGTTGAATATTGTGGATATAACTGAGAAAGGATGATTACTGTCTTAATAATATTATTTTGTCATTGATGTCAAGAAATTGATTTTCTGATTCAGTATGATGTTGCCATATCTTAATGAGTATGAAGATGTCAATAAGTGACACAGAAAGAATGAAAATGAAGGGGAGTAATAAGTTATTCAATGGGCAACTATTACTGAGTTAGACAATGATGAGATTTTGTTGTTTTGATTATTTTGATATCCTATATATATGAGAGTATTCTAACAATGAGAAAAGATTTCATTCATTAGATGAGTTAAGGTTTGATATTGTTCTATGTTACCGAGCATGAAGCTAGTTGGTAAACACTAGGGTTATCGATATCGGTTAAAGAAGGCATAATATCTACCGAGTAAAGGTTCAGTATTTACCAAGTAACAATCGAGTAATAACAGAATGCATTGGATGGATAATAACATTAATAAATGAAGAATTCCAATGAGCTGGAGATGTATAGATGATTGGTATGTCGTGAAAGAAGTTTGTTGAAGATCTACGATAATGAAAAATACAAGATTTAGATCTACAACGCAGATTGAACGGTCATAACCTAGCACAAGTTCCAAGGAAGGAATACAAGTTCCATGGCGAGATAAAACATTTTCAGATCGAAGGATACAATGAACCTAGTCAAGTTTGAAGATCTGATGGCTAAGATTAATCATGGGAAATGTGATCAAGGAGATTAAGCGGTTAGGAATTGTTTATAAATAAGACATTGTTGATGAATAATAGGAGCGGGCAAATAGAAGAACAGTGATACTATAGTAGTGATCACCGAGAACAAAAGATTGAATATCTGATTAAAGAACATATTGAGAAGCCTAGCAAGGAGCAAGATAAGTCTTATGACAAGATTATTTTGAGCAGTCTTATTTGTAAATCCTTTAGCAAGGTAACATTTTGAATGAGTGTTTGAAATCCTTTGACAAGGTCACTTCTAACAAAGTGCAAGATTCTAACAAGTCTGAGGGAAATCCCTTGACCGGGTTACATCTAGCAATGTGTTTATGTAATCTATAACAAGATTGGCTTTTAACCGAGCATACTCTAGAAGGGTATATTTCTTAGTGGGTCCGAAATCCCATAGTGGTTTTTCCCTATTTGGGTTTCCACGTTAAATCTGGTGTTAAATGTGTTATGATGTTTTAAGTGTATCTGTTTATGAGTTTGAATGATTTATAGTCATAGTTGCATATCAGTAAAGGCTACCGAGGTTGAATCTGATGAATACATTGATGATTGAGTTTTTATGATTCACCCCCCCCTCTCATCTTACTAACACTTCCAGTCAAAAAAGTCATCAGAATCAATAGATTTCATCGCAAAGCCGACGACGATTTGGAACTTCGCACCGATGGTGATGCTGTTTGTCCGATGCTTGTGTCGTTGGTCTATTCGGAGACATCGACGACCGTCCGATTACGAAGTGCCGTCGCACATACAACATCCTCGTCAGATGTTTGTGTGGTTTGAGTCGGAAGTGCGATGACTCCAGAACATTTCATCGATGAGAACGCTGTATGTCCATCGATTACATTGTCAGTCTAAAGCTTGGTATTTGTTGTAATTCTAACGATGATAATTTTTGTCAAAAAAAATTATTATTATCTAGTCATTGATATGTACAGCGAATGATATTCTATCCACACCACCTACTAGTAGGGGCATAGGTTTGAGGCTAATATGAGGTGCATGGTTTGAAGCTAATATGATCAGGTAAACCATGGTTGAGATGGTCCAACTCCCTAGTCTCACTCTACGACTAAGCTCATGCCATATCTAAATCAAAGACATCTCAAATACATAGTCGGTGGAAAGCTGCAAAATGCCATTTTCATACATAAGCAAGACATACACAAGGTTGACAAATTTACGATGATCTCTTTGTGACCACACCACAATTAGGACAATGATCTCAAACACACTTTTTATCATTCTCTTGGTGATTGTGCCCAATTGTGTGTGTCTTGCTTATGTATGAAAATGGCATTTTGCAGCTTTCCACCGACGATGTATTTGAGATGTCTTTGATTTAGATATGGCATGAGCTTAGCCATAGAGTGATACTAGGGAGTTGGACCATCTCAACCATGGTGCGCTTGCATATGTATATAGTTTTGTGTATTCATTAAAGATTTTCATTTAATTTTGAGCATTTTGGTTAGCAAATCAGGGGTGCACTTTACATTCTTGTTGTTATCCAATTCACTTACTTTAGCTCTGTTTCTTTCTTCAGATTTGGGGTCTAGAGCTCCTCCCTAAGCATAGATTGCTGGTTTTGTCTCCCTTGCTTTGGTTGGAGATTTTCTTGCTATCTCTAGTAGTTTGCCCTCAGAGTTCAACTTCTCTATTGGTCGGACTACTATTTTCCCTACCTTCTTCTCCAAGTGCTCCTCCTCTTACTTTCAAGATTTTTCCTTTTCCTTCTACTCAATGGCCCTTGGTTGTGCCTTCATGCCCTCTTAATGTCTTCACTGGGTTCCTGTTTCCACAAGGACATTTCCTCCCCCAAAACTGTTGGTTTTTGAAATGGGGACACCTTTAGAATACAGGGACTTGGATGGGACGTCCCCCTACTGCCCCAGTGCAATCCAATGCCATCATCTTTGAGACATCTCTAGGGCATCCTTGAGATGTTTGAGGGACTCCCAAGAGCCTCTTGACCATCCCAACAACCCATAAGTGATTTAAAAAAAATCAAAACTTTTTTTCAAACTCCATGCCCAAGGTCAAACCGTCACACCTATGGGCCCCACCCAAACCCCACCAACTTTATAAAACTACCTCCTATTTTTGTTTCAACTCACAAAAACAAAGAGCTAGAAGCTAACAACTGTGAATGTGAGAGTGAGAGTTGCAGGTGCCAGGTGAAAAAGTGAGAGTGCAGAGCAAGAGGGTTGAGGAGAATTAAGAAGAGAAGTGATGCCAAGTTGCCAATTTGTAATGGTCTTACCCTATTTTGAAACCAATTTCTTTTGCACCTTTTCAACTATGCTTCTTGACAAACAGTTTACTTGAATGCTCTACTGCTAATTTTCAGTTTGTCTTTCTTGATTTTGTGAATGCCAATGTTTCTTTGCTGATACTTTTGAGATGGCATTTTGGCAAACAACATGCATGCACTGAACGGGTTTCAATTTGGAATTGATAGTGCATATATCACTTTATAATAATCAAGATTTGCATTCACTAAAATAGTTTTAATCAACTAAAGAGCAATATTCATGGCTTACGAGTAATAAAAAACTTACAAGGATGAGGCATATTCATTACTTACAAGTAATTAAAAAACTTACAAGGATGAGGCATATTCATAACTTTTGCAGTCCCACCTTGGATATCAACACTAGAAGCAACTCATATTGTTTGTGTACATACAAGACAATATGGGAGTTCATTATACCCAGCAACTTGTGGTGTTGTTGTTCGTGTTGGCTCTTTTGGACCCTGCAATTAATATTCAATATACATTATTCAATAAGATTAACTGTGCAACATAATGAAATATTGAAAAGTGTGTTATCTTGTTGAGCTTCGCTTGGTTTTGAGAATAGTTTAATATTCTCTACTTAACAAGGCCAACCACGTGAAGGTGGAAGCTCATTTGGCCCCTCCCCCTCCCCCCTAACATCACTCTAAATTCCCCGTTAACATCTTATAACATTCATTCATTCTTTCTTTCTACCATTAATAAAATATAGCATTCATTCATTAATATCACATAATGTTCATTAACACATAACATTGGTTAACATTAATTAACATGCAACATTCAACAATATTATTTAACACATATCATCCATAACCATTAATTAGCACATAATTACATTCACTAACACATAAAAATCAGTCATTATCAAATAAGTTAGATTACAATCATTTCTTTCTTTTTTTTTTATTTGAAGCTATGAAAAGACTAAGTGGAACATCGGTTTCTTCATTATTCCCCCCCTCTACAGATGTTCCGATAACTGCTCATGATCTCGATGTATGCCTAGTCCTATACTGAGGATGAGGACACTGAAGCGAAGGGGGGTCCTCTGCAATAACAAAGAAACAGGTTAAATTCAAAAAAAAAGAAGTATTGTTACAAGTATTTCATTAATTTAGAGAACATAATTGTTGTGCTCTTTACTTGATGGGGCCACATCATTTTGTGTAGCCTCAACCTCAACATGTTGAGCACCCTCTAGATCATGTGGAGTTGAAATAGTAAAGGTTACATTAATTCCGAACACCAATTGCAATTATATTTGTTTAAAGCAATAACAGTGGTCCTCTTTACCTGAGTGGGGAACATCACATTCTTGATGTTGTGTACCCAAATCATGCTCCACTTGCTCACCACTGACTACATGCTCTAAAATATTAACAAAAAAGGTTACATTAATTACTACTCTAATTACAAATTAAGATGTTTAATTGTATTAATAGCTAAATAAATAAATTTGAATAGATAATGAATGCCTCCACTACTGGGATGCACATCTGGACCTTCATGTGCAGGTGGTGTTTCACAATTAGCAGGTTGCATTCCAATGACATGCACATTGTTATCACTACTTGCTTATTTAAAACAAATATAGTCACTTTATGTTGGAACTCAACATCAATTAGATTATTGGTAAAGTATTCAATTTGAAACAAATTCCATTTAGCATATTTACTTGTGTGACGGATGCACTCAAATGTTGTGTATGCCCACTCAATTCTCGTAGCCGATCAGCCACGATAGAATAGCCTTGTTGGTAGGCAATTCTCTTGTCATCTTTTGTGGGTGCTCTATTGAATTCAGAGCCTTGCATTTTTGCTTGGTACCGTGAATTTTGCTTGCATTGTTTGATAAAAAAAAATGTTTTGCAATTTATTAATATTTTGATTCAATATTTCGTTTACATGAGATACTTACAATTTGTGCAGCAAGTTTCATGTAACCACCAGAGCCGAGTTTGTGTTGCCTGTGCTTTCCTTGCCTTGCCTTGGTTGCCTTTGACATGTCACTCAGTCTATAAAAAGTTTGAAATATGTTAGATTATATAAATATAAAGAGTAATTAATTAGTACATGATTACATTCTTAATAGTATCATGTACCTTCTTCTGGCATCTAGTGGTGTATTTCATTTTTTCCTTTCAATTCTTTCCTTGGCATCCAAAATCAGGTCCTTCCACTCCTTCTCTGGAATCATGGGGGGACGCTCGTACTTTAGGTTCCTCTCCAAATGGGTCCTATATTGGTCCCTCACATACTTTAGATATGTGCCAGCTTTTTCAAGGAGCTTGGTTTTGTCAAAGGTGTCATTTCCAAACCACTCAACCATTTGGTTTGTCAATTCATCTTTTAACCTTTTTTCTTGGTCATTCCACCTTTTAAAGAAAACACAAACCCGTTAGATTCAAAAATGAACTGAAGCTACATTTATTACACTTCAAGAAATGGATCAAAGGAAAACTATTCTAGCAATGATATGAAATCAAAATAGTGGATTAGGGTTAGTTCACATATGATGTACCACCTTTTACATATGGTGGGCCCAAATATCTGCAATGCAATGTCACTAAGATGTTTATAGAAAATATCATTACCTACAAAAAAATCATGAGATCATTAGTCCAAAATGAGTGATCATAAAGTAAATTACAATTAGAGTATATATAATAATAATTTTAAAGTACCTAGAACCTTTTGTATCTTTAAGGGAATCATTTCTTCGTCGCTCACCACCAATGTGGCCTGCAACGTTCCTATACTAGCAATACGAGAAGATCCGGGAAATGATGGTATGTTATCAGTAGTAGTCGCCTCTACCACATCCTCATGTGCATCTCCTCTTGCAAAAAATGAATCCACTATGAATTGGCATTACAATTTAAGAAAGAATGCTTGAAGGGAAATAAACACATGACAAAAGATAGAGCAAAAGAGGGATCTACCAGCAGTGGGCTGGCCAATATGACGTGCACTAGAGGATGTCTGCATGCTACATGTTGCCGACATTGCAGTCAGCAATACAGGTGAGGGTAACCTCTGATGAGGCGGCGGCGGTATTTGCACAGTAACATTGACAGCACCTAAAGAATAATACATTAAATATATCAAACATTAAATATATGAAAAGTGCAAGAATTGTAAACAAGGATGAACCTTTATTTTGAAAATTGACAATATCAAGTATGATGTGTTTTGGGTACTCAGAGTGATAGGCCAAGCAAGTGATAATACAAGAAAATCATCATCACCTGAAGATCCTGCAACACCCTGATCGTGGGAACGACTTTGATGAGGGCAGATAAATTGCTATAAAAACAATACGTACATATTTTAGTTAATGACATAAAAGAGAATAAAATATAAACCATTATTGAACTTTTGTTATAATTAAAGATTTCATTACTGCTTACTTGCAAGGTTTTTGTTGTCCAAAGCAATAATTCCACCCTCTCTTGTATCTCATCAGTAATAGGATGCACGGCTGCCAAAGCAAAAATCTCTTTTCTATTTTTTCTAAGAGGCATTTTAAATAATTTCATAAGGTGTGTGGGATCTTCAGGGTCATCATCGCTTAACCCTAATGATTCCACATCCCTAGAAAGGTGCTCAGGTACTGAAACTCCCTTTCCCTTTCCCCAAACATCTGTCTGTGTCAAGAATATCATTAACAATTACAAAATTAGTATAAATCACTAAAGAAAAGAACATAATAATGTAACAGGTTGCTTCTATCTAATTTGTACAATTACAATGAGGTTTACCTGCTTGGTAGAAGTGTCACAAGCTACATCCCTGTCTGCGTTATGTGATGGATCCATGTCAGCCTGTGACAAAGAAAAAATATAAAAATCGTTAGCGAAATTAAACCAATAGACTTAGCAAAAAAACTTCATAATAAAATGGTATATTGGATTCATTAACTGGAGGTTGGTTAATTTAAACGGTATATAGTACGTACCACCCCCATGATATTAACTTTGTTTGTATCTATACGATTCAAACTGTAATCGATTAGAAGCTCTTTGCCTGCACTTATTGATTTTATCACACATACAAATACATGATTTCCCTCAGGCACCTCAAATATGCAATTGGGTTGTTTATTAGTTGACCCAGGTCACATACTATTTATAAAACTTGCAATATTCCCTGTTGCTTTTGGCCGACCATCAATGTATATAGCCACTCGTTTACTTTGATCATTATCTTTCTGTTGTATATAATTTGTTGACAGTGCATACCTACACATACTTTTTTTAAATTTAACGATCTACATCCAATTATTGTAATTGTAACAAGGTCCAACAAACTCCATCAATTCAGCAACTCTATTATAACAGACCTTAATGTCGTCCATGAAAAATAAGCCTAAACCATGTAACGACGAAGGTGCTATGCGATATATCCTATCGTTAACACAAAAATCGGTGTTTATTGGAGGAAGTTCCTTGGGCAGCCATTGTTTCTGTAGATGTCTGTACCTCATTGGCACCTCAATGTCACCTTTGGTCTCATCATCATAAGAACATGACCCCCCTTGAGCAAGGAAAAATTTCATGCGTTTATTGAATTTTATTCTAATCTTTTGACCTCTTGTTGATCTCCCTATTGTAGACCTACTACATGTGTCACTTTCATTTTCTATTCCTGCATTTTCCTCACTCGACGAAGACAGATCCAAAAAATACCTATTTGGGGGTACCTACACTCCATGAAATGAGAGAGTTAATTGGTAATGAGAGAGAAATTTTGCAAATGAGGGTAATGTTGATGAAGAAGTCAGCCCTAAAGTTGATTTTGGGATGAAAATTGGAATAAGTCCAACTGGGACCTCAAGTGTTGATAATTGTATTAGATTTGCTGCTAATGTCGAGGTTTGAAAAACTAAGGAAGTTTGTTTTCCAAGTAATTTTAAAAAAATAAACTATTTATATAGGTTGTATTGACTTGTTATACCTGTCCATCCATGAGACTGTGTAGGATCCTCGTCAAAGGGGTTCAGGGCCCTGTACAATGTAATTCAATTATCTTATGTTGGGAACACACTCTTATCTCAATGTTGTTTAAGAAAGTTTATACTGCAACTGTCTTAGTATGCTTGATTTGGTGATAAACTTCACAACACCTAATTCCACTAATGACTCTATCATTATCGCCATTTTTTCTTGTTCCTTCTTCCTCCCCATCTTAGTTATTTTATCAATAAGCTCTCATTTTTGATACTTAAGAGGAACTAGAGTTTTCTCTTGACATCTTCCTTAATCCCAAAATCAAGTGTAGGATTGACCATCACCTTAGTGTTTGTATCAAAGAAAGTTCACACAAAGGGTTAGAGGTCATAAAAATCTAGGGATCATTCAAGGATTTGAGAATTATTGGTTAATCACATTGGGCTCTCATCATGGAGACCCAAGTTCAATTCCCCACAGGGACATCTAATAGTGGAATTATAAGTGGTAGCTCTTGGTCTTCCATAGTTGGCATCTAATGTGTCCAACTAGTTTCTAAATAAAAGTGGATTTCTAAGTTGTGACTCTTTGCATTCGATATGTGATTTCTAATGCTTTTTCCCATAATGAGCTTGTATTGGTTTAATATTGATGCAAGTATGAGCAAGAAATTTGTAATCATTATTCAATTATTTAATAAGTTTTATTAAAAATTTATATAAATTGTTAAAATAAAGAATGTATATATCCATGAGGTAATGAAGAATGGATATATCCATTAGAAATTTCTGACCTATCAATCTCGCGTCTAAGATGTGAGCTAGCTAGTTCTAAATGATAGGCAAATGGTATTGTACATATTATATAAAATTGTAGAATTTATGATTCTCAACTCTGTCAAATATCATTCTCATGATCATGACATGCATGGATGCCACAATCATATGGATGAAAGCTTTCTCAAATTGAGTATGAATGAATCAAAGGGAGATGTAAGTGCATGTGATAGTTAGTTGTTGTATTTTGGGTCCGTGAAGTGTTATGTTCAAGTCTATATAGGAATGGGGATGATGCATCTTGTTGTGTCCTCAAAGTGTTAACCATTACCAAAAAAAGAAAAAAGAGTTGAGGACATATTGCTTTGGTTTATATATTGTGCTAGTAGCTGTGATACTTTGATTGCTTAGATTCATTACCTTAATGGAGAAGTAATTTAATTGACTACTAGTTGGATTTTACAAGGATACTTGAGAAGTGAATAGTTTGCTTATTTTATTTTTCTTTATTTAAATTAGTTGTAGTTATAATTATTTAGGTATTTAATGGATGGTGGATGTATTACTTTGTTTTATAGAATATGTGTTAGTAGTTATGATACTTTGATTGCTTAGATTCATTGAATTATGAGAGAGGTAATTCTATTGACTTGTAGTTGTGTTTTACAAGGATTCAAGTGAAAAGTGAAGAGTTCCCTTATCATCTTTTCCTTTATTTTAATTACCTGCATTTATAATTATTTAGGTATTTAATGGAACTTTCAAAATTAGTAAAAAGTAATTAAAATTTATTTTGATGAATTAAAAAAGATTTGTATAATACTAGACGTAAACATTTTCCAACCAATGATTTGGATCACAATTAAATATCCATCATAAGGTTGATTTAGAAAGTAAATAATTAAATAAATTGTAGATTGTAAACATGATAAATAATATCAAGTTGTCATGAGAAAATTATTACTTTAACATATGATTGAAGGAAGGGGGGAAGGGTTAGTAGGAACTAATCCACATAATTGAACCTCATTATATAAATGATAAGAAACAATAACATGCTATGTAATTGTAATGGTGAAAAGAGTGTACTTTGCACTATGACTATTTGTTTATGTCATTTTGTGTGGGTGTCATAAGTACTTGGTCCTAGCACATGATTTTGACCCATCTTACACTCCCTTTTAATCCAAATGCCCAAAATATCTTAGAAACATAACTCAATTCTTAGACATTCTCCATGTTTCACACTATAAGTTAACACATTCCTAGCTCAAATTTGTAGTGGCAGAAATAATCTACATCATTTTTCTACACTCCCTTGTTCAAAAAATTATACCTCCCCACATTTGAGCTAATCACCTTCTAATTAGTCATTCATCATTTCCTATTTCAAAGCATGCAAATTGTATGTTTAAGTCAAATATAAAAGCGCTAATCAATCCTTAAGCCACACATTATTATCATGAAAAATCCACATTGTTTTAATAAGGAACGCAACAATGATAACTCACTATTGTTTAAGGTGGTCATATCTTGCATGAATTTATTCCTTGATTGGGAGAATTGATCTCCAAAATCTATAGTACAATGCCCCTTAAATTGAGATTCATAATAGAAGACCTATTATGAAGAACATGGATGAGCAGTTAGGGTAGGCCTGCACCCTAATTTCATTGATGTCATTGACTAATTTTAAGATTGGAGTTGCCTCAGCCAGGCTTTGCATGTGATCTGAAGAAGTTTTAACGTCGTTCAAATTCAACAAGGTACCATAAAAAGAAGCTTGGAAAATCGTGCATGGTTTAGGTGAACTGGGTTGTTGCAAGGGTATCAAACTCTTAGAATGAAATCATGCCATAGAAATAGCTGATAAGGACGTCATGGGTGAAGAAGATGAGCATTTAATTCATCTATCAAATGCATTGACATTGCTGCCTTCAACTCTAATGGAGATCATGCGGATTGGGTTGGTAGTAAGTCCACCTCCTCGCATAAAGCTTGATAAATTTGAACTCTAACATTTCGCAATCACTGTATACAAATTATCTGCTTTAGAGATATGGAGATATTCACATGCTGTAAAAAATTTGGTTGACAATGGGTAATGGCAGCCCTGGTTTGTGAAATGATAGACTTTAATAGCAGGGTCCCATGCTGCTATCTAGTTAATATATTTAGTAGTGATGCCAATTTTTATGGAAAAAGAAATTTTGGGATAGTGGTTTCATGAGTTTTATGATCATTTGTTTATTTATAATTTAGTTCTTAGGTAAATGTGTAATATGTATTTCTAAATTTTACCTTTAAAATTTAGAGGGAAATATTAACAAATGTGGGAAAGAGAAAATAGTCATGTATATTCTATTGGATAACTTGTTCCTTTAAAAACAATGAGCTATAATGCCTTAGTTGAATGGATGATGGCAACCCACCCTTATCTCAATGTTGTTTAAGAAAGTTTAGATCTACAACTCTCTTTGCATGCCTGATTTAGTAATCTAATTCACAACTCCCAATTCTTCTAATGACTCTCTCATTATCTTCATTTTTTCTAGGATTCGAATGAAGGTTTATTCTTAAGTGAAATTAAGGATATGGATGAGATATTAAAATATTAAAAACTCATAAAACCCTAAAAGAATAAATATAAAAGGATGCAAGATGTCATACAAACTTCAATAAATATCAACCGACCAAATTTGAAAATAAATGAACTAATTGAAAACTTAGTTAATTGTAAGGGTTGGTAGGATATAATGAAAATATGATCACATAATACAACGTATAACACTAAAGGAGATATAACTATAAAGCATAAACAAAGTGTAATTTGGACCTAACAAGATTTAAAAATAAAATTATGTAGTGAAAAATTCATATATACGAAAACCTTGAATAAGAGAATAATAAATCCTAAGGGAAAAACTCTAGGTAGAATAGGAAGGTAAAGTTCACAAAATAGTGTAAAGAAATAGACACACCCCCTACATAAATATCATAAGTTAATAAATTAAATTATAACGAACTACTTTAGGGTAATGAGTTGGGATGGGAATTATAAATACATAATTATTTATAAAATTCGATTGAATCAAATAAAATACTTCATTAGATTTTTTAGGGCGGAAAATGATGGTTGAAGGTGTCAAAAATTGATTCATCATTGTACTGGAACTTTAGGGTTTGATAATACGAACACATTAAAATCTATAATTCATTTTGTCTAGTTTAGTTTAGATCTATATATATAGGATTAATATTTGTAAAAGTAGAAATGATCTAGTGTATGAAATAGAACTCTAGCCCATAGAATTAAAATAGTAGAGAGTGAGTGGTTATTTAACATTGGCCTCAATATTTACTTATTTTTTAAATCGAATGGTGTCTACAACTTACTAAGTGAGGTTCACTCTCTCTTCAATCAAGCTACAAGACAAATTGATTTAAAAGCCTTGAACCAACATCAAAAAAGCATGCAACAATGCCTAAGTTAATGTATGTTGATATATATTTCTAATACTATTACTATGGATGCATCAAGAATGCTCACTAACAATTCCTTTTCATAATTCTTTAATATGTTTTCTAAATGGATGATCATATCAATATAGTAATAATTTTGTAATTTGATTGTGTAACAATTTTTATCATCAACATTTCAAATTATACTCCATAATACATTATCAGAATGAGTTAAAACTACAGGAGAGAACAGACTAATAGCAACAGACCCAACTAGCTATAGGCTGGTAAAAATGTTACAAAATCAAAATCCAAAAATATTACTATCAATTGATTTTGTCACCAAGAATCTCATCCAAAATAGCGAATAAAGAATCTAAAACTATGATCAATTTTGCATATATATGACATAAGATTGTGACTAGTATACTTATATTTTTAAAATATATGTAAAATATGCTGAGAGATATCTTATAATAGAAGAGAATCATTGTAAAATAAATATCCTTCTAAAATACTAAACACTAAGAATACAAATCCATTAAAGTCATGCATGCAAAAAGTTGTGAATCTAGTTGGAGAAAAGTGGTGAGGGTTCTATTTTATTTGGAGTAATAAAATAACACCTCCACAAAAGCTGAAACATGGCATATTTCATGCATTTACCCATCATTTCCATGTCAAATTGTTTCAAAAGTGGATTTTTGTTTACAAACATTTTGATGTCATTGTAAATGCCTCTCGACATAATAAGATTATATCATGAATTGAATAAGATTACAACACTAGAGTGAACATGAAAACGTATTGTTCGTTGAAATAAAGAATAGAACAAACAAGTTAACATGAAAAATTATTTTATGTAACAAGTTAACATGAAAAATTATTTTACGTAACAAGTTAACATGAATTGAATTCACACAAAATTGTAGTAATACATTTATTATTACATAAAAACACTTGTCAAAATGAAGCCAAAGCGCATGGGTATATGATTTCCACCATTACAATGTATTGCCCACTACCCCATTATACAATTGTGGGCGTGAGATCTTCAGATCTAGAGATGAAGTACATTTAATAACGGGCATAAACTTTGTCCAAACAAAACATGGACTTGGGTCGAGGCATCATCAATTAGAATTATTTTGGAGCCTTCCATAAATACGCATTGATTACCCATTTCATATTTAAGTTGATTCAGTAGACAAATTCTAAATGAAATGAAAGATAATATTTTAACCATATTCATGAGACTTAATCTTAAAAAAAATATTTTTTGATGTTGAATTTACAATAATAGTGTTTTGTCTGATTTTGTCTATTCAAATAAGATGATTAGATTGTCTTTAGACGCAATATGTATGTCATTATACACTCCATGATGTAATGCCATTTTGTCTCTACCTCCTCCTTGTTAGAAAGCATGCATGTTATCATTTGTCATTCTTCACTAAGGATCGTTCACTTATCAATGTCACATCTAAGATGTGAGCTAGCTAATCCTAAAAGATAGACAAAAGATGTTGTATCTTACATAGAATTGTAGAATTCATGATTCTCAACATCTATGTCAAAATAGCTTTCCCATGATTATGGCATGTATGGATGCCACAATTAGATGGATGAACATTGAAACCTTTGTCAAGTTGAGTAGGAATGAATCAAGGAGTACATGTGAGTGCATGTAATGGTAAGTTGTATTTAGGACCTTGAAGTGTTGTGTTCAAGTCTTTTTAGGAATGAGGACGAGGCATCTTGTTGTGTCCTCGAAGTGTTTAACTATTACAGAAAAAAAGAGAGTTGAGATCATATTACTTTGGTTTATAGAATATGTGCTATTAGTTATGATACTTTGATTGCTTAGATTCATTAACTTAAGGGAGAGGTAATTTAGTTGACTAGTAGTTGGTTTTTACAAGAATACTTGAGAAATGAAAAGTCCCCTTATCTTCTTTCTTTTATTTTAATTAGTTGTCGTTATAATTATTCTGATATTTAATGGATTGGATGTATAACACATATTCTAATATGTGTTAGTAGGTATGATACTATGATTGATTAGATCCATTGATTTATAAGAGAGGTGATTCAAGTGACTTGTAGTTGGGTCTTACAAGGATACTTAAGAAGTCAAGAGTACTTATCTTATTTTCCTTTATTTTAATTAATTGAAATTATAATTTTTTAGGTATTTAATGGAACTTTCAAAATCAGTTAAGAGTAATAGATTTTTACAATTTATATTGATGAACTTATAAAAGATTTGTATAAGATTATGTAAACATAATTTTCACACCAATGATTTAGACCACACTTCGAGATCCATCATAAGGATGATTTAGACAGTAAATAATAAAGAAATTGTACATTGTATACACAATATATAACATTCAAGTTGTCATGAGAAAATGATTGCTTCAACATATTTTCGGAGGAAGAGATGAAGAGTTAGTAGGAATTAGTGCACATAATTTAATCTCATTATAAAAATGATAGGCAACATTGAAATATTATATGTTTGTAAATGATGAAAAGTTTATACCTTACACTATTAACTCAACCCTTCTTGCCTATTACCTACAAATATAATTCTCGTGATGAAGACTAACCATCATCTTTTGTTCAGTATTCATCTTGTGCATTCTCATTGGGAGTGAAGCTTGATATAGAAATCTAAAGGCTTTAGTTTCTTGTTGAGAGATCTTGAGGAAAATGGAATGAGAAATGTGAATCCCATTTAATTTTAGATTGATATAATAAGTAATGAAATAATGATAGTTCACTATTAGTTAAGAAGATCATATCTTGCATGATTTACTCCTCGATTCAGATCCTTGATATCACCTATAAACTCAAATATTGCTATTGTATTGTAATTGTTTTATTACTACGAATACATTAGTTTTAATACATTTATGAAAAAAAAAGTTGAGTTGATTAGAATGATAGTTGATTCCCAAGGATAGCGTAAACGAAGGTGAATTTTAACCTGCATCTACCTTTTGGGTTGCAGATATTATGTTCCAAAGGTCATTAATGGTGGTTGTGACTTGAGCAGTTAGAGTGGGTCTGAACCCTAATTTCATTAATGTTGTTGACTAATTTGAAGATTGGAGTTGCCTCAGTCAGGCTTCACATGTGATTTGAGCAAGTTTTGACTATAAGCTTGAATAATCGGGCATGATTTAGCCAAACTGGGTTGTTGCAGAATCAAGATTCAAAACCAGATTATCCTCATGTAAAGGAGATTATCCAGCATTTAGAATGAAATCGTGTCATAGAAATAGCTGCTAATGACGTCATGGGTGAAGAAGCTGAGTATTAAATTCTTCTATCACATGCATTGAGATCATGTAGGTTGGGTTGGTAGTTAGTCCACCTCCTGAAAAAAGCTTGATAAATTTGAACTTGTATCATTTCACACTCTATTTTTAAACAATCTGTTCTAGAGATGTGAAGATAGCCCAAACGAATCCGTAGGTCGACTTTGAGTGAAGTGGAAATTTCGACATGCAGCTCAAACAACTTGGTTGACGATGATGAATGGCAACCCTAGTTTGTGCAGTGATAGAGTTTTATAGGAGGAGAGTCCTACGCAGCTCTTTAGTTCATATATTTAATAGTGATGCCAACTTTTCTTAAAATGAAATTTTGGTATGGTGATGTGATGAGTGTTGTAATTGAAGTTTTTCCTTACGTAACATGTTTTTTAAATTTCGAAGATAAAAGTTGGGGGAAATATGAAAAATCAGTGAAAAGAGAAAATGGGCATGCATTCTATGGGATAACTTGTTCTTATAAAAACAATGAGTGTAAGAGAGATCATTTGACTTGATCAATTTTAATGTGCTTGTTATTATGGTTTTTTGAATAATATCTTACTTGAATGAATGATGGGAATAGGGGTTTGTGCAAAAAGTGGCCATTTCACTTTTTGGGTCTCTAGAGACCTTAACGTGAGTCTGTTAGGACAATAACATGCTCACATTATAGTCAATTTTGATCAGAAAAACCAAAAAAGAGTTCAAAACTTTATTTCTACATCTTCCCTCAATCAAGCCACAATCTATAAGTTTTTCAAGTGCACTCGCGTTCCTAGATAATTTGGTTAGCATCATTTGTTCACCATATTGTTCCCAAAATGCCATGACAATGTCATTGAGGTTGAAAGAGGTAATTATTGAAGACTTTTAGTGTAAACTATGGACTAAATAGATAGATTTAATTATTTTTTTAGTGAAATTTTTGAATTTCCAAGATTTGAGAATGCACCACCAAATTTTCAAAGACTTGATTCACCTCATCATCAAAAGCCTACTTAAAAATAACCACAAAAAATCTCTCCTTCAATGCCTCGACATCCTCCAGAAACGTAAGAAAAAAAAATTCGTCAAATAAAAAACAATAAAAGAGAACTTGAGGTATTAATTGCAAGGTTGAAATATCCAAAAACAACAAACTTTGATAGGTTCACCCTGACCAAATCGCTACAATCCATCATCTCTCACATAGTATCGGTGAGTGGACAAATCAACAATTGGTCCAACAAGAGAGAAGAAAGTTAAGGCAATTTTATGCAAACTATATTATGAGAAAGTTAACCAAAAAAAATAAAATTTGACTTGTGTGCATTGCTCACCAACCCATACATGATGCTCGCAAAAGTTTCCATATCCATTGGTGTCACCACCAAGGGATAAGGAATAATTTTTGGATAGGTGATGGATGGTTTTTACCATCCTTCATTCAATAGAAATGAGGTCCTGCAATACTTTTTGAGGAAACTATATTGTGAGTTTGTCCTCAATGCCAAGGTAGAGGTGGGTGCAAAATGTACCCAAAGCATGCGCCAAGACCCCTAGCTAGACTAGATTTCAAGCATGTCACTACCCCTTCCTATGAATGAAGATGTTGAGGTGGAAACTTTAGAGTCCATTAACTCACTAATTCAAACCCTTATGCCACACATTAGCCCTCCAACACAAGATGATGTGGGCGAGTCTTCTAGGCCTCAAAATCCACCTCACTTATGTCAAAAATATGGGTCTCTTTGTGTTTATGGTTATGAGAATCATCAAGATGCATGTCGACATGACACATCTATAGTGGATGAGATAGTCATGATAGATGATCTACTAAATGAAACATATGGCATTGATAGTTACATAAATTTTAACACATTTAAATTCAATTTATTAAATTTTATTTTTGAAATGTATGATTAACTAAATTATTAGATTGATTATAGTAAAATTTTATTTAAGTTTTGATTATTATAAAAAAACCTCCCAGATCTACAAAACACAACATTTTTTTCTCAGATTTTTTGTGATTTAACAATAATAGGGATGCAGAGCATGAAGATTTAACTACTAAGATTTTTGCAAAAATTGTGTTTTGAGATTTTTGAAAACAGTATGACATACCATTTTGTGTGGTCATCAACCACTTCCTATGATTTACCCATTACAACACCAGACTGAACATGAAAATGTATTGTTCATTGAAATAAAGGGTGGATTCCCATGTTACAATAGAAGAAACAAGTTAATCTCAACAATTATTACATAATTTATTTTAGAAATTTTTGAAATGGGCTCTCCTGCTCGCTACTATTACCTTGGTGACTCCTACCTGCAACTCTGCCTTTGCTCATGCTTGCATCTTGTCTGTTGTACCTTTCGCTTTTGTGGGTTGTGCGACTGTGACTAGGATGGACGTGAGTGTTGCTGGTGTTGGTGTGTCTTTCCCGCCTGGCATGGCCTCTTTTGTTGATTTCTCCCCACTTCGTCCTCGCGTCGGTGGTGTTCCTCGTGTGGGTGCAGACTCTTCTGCACCCATACCCCCTGGTTTTGCTTCCTGCGCTGATGGTTGCACCGTTACGGGTGTCATTGGCAATGTGGGTGTTGGGGTTTCTAATCTACATGGGGTTGTGCTTCCTGGGGATTCTACCAGGCCCTCTGTTCTATCTGCTGAGGGTTTGGATGTTGGCTCAGTTTCTTTGAACGCCAATGTTGGCACCTCTGTTGTTGTGAACGTTGGTGAGGGTGTGGTTCCCAAACCTCCTCCCCCTATTGTTGGGCAAAGCTTTAATACTTGTGTGGCTAGATCTATTGGTGCTTCTCACAAAGGTATTCGTCCTCTTCCTTGTGCCAAGACCTCCCATGTTGTGGTTTGTGGCAAGGAGGTTGTGCAAAATGTCGACTTCTATCAACATAGTGCTTTGGTTTGCAGATTTACTAGGTTTTGGCCTTCTCTTCTGGACTTGTATCGCTAGGTGTGTGATTCTTGGAAGCCTTTAGTTTCTCATGGTATTGATATTTTTCCTTGTGCTATAGACTTTTTCATTGCTTCTTTTACCTCTACTCATGATCGTGATTTGGTTCTGAGAAAGTTGTGGTCTTGGGGGTATCACTCTCTCTCTATTAAGCCTTAGACTCATTCCTTCAACCCCCTTACTGAATCTTTGACTTTTTGTTTGGTTTGGGTCTTCTTGCCCAATCTTCCCCTCCATTATTGAGAGAATTCTTGTTTCGAGGCCATCGGTAATTCCATTGGCATCTTCTTGAAGGTTGATGATGCCATGTACTCTAAGGGTCATTCTACCTTTGTCCGTCTATTAATTGATGTTGACATATCTCTGCCCCTTCCTAGGGATGTTACAAAATGTGTATGAAATGGAGGCATTGGAATGATTTTATCAAATGGATAGGGACATATATCTCTCATTGTGTAAGCTAGTTTTGGTGTATTGATGTCCTCCATCTTCTTTTCTAAGTCCTTTATTTATTGTTCTACCAAATTGTTTTTGGGTGGAGACAGACTTCTTGGACCATATCCCATGCTTGAGCCACCGGGTGGAGGAGGACAATACTGCATATATGGATGGTATTGATCGTAAACATGTTCATATGGAGGAGGTCTATAATGATAATGCATGTAGGGACCACTTGATATAGGGTCATAAGGCATATCATGAGTTTTCTCTTGTGTATTGCCCCCAAATTTGACATGGGGTTTTCTTGTGTCCAAAGTTTGAGCATCCCTGTGGTTAACCAATTGCTTTTGAGGTTGGTCCTTAACATTGGTATGCAATTGAGTGTATTTATCTGCATAAGATTTCCATAAGGGTCTGCATAGACAGAGTTCTTCATGAGATTTTCTTTCATGAGTATCATAAGCTTGACCATGTATATTTGGGATCTCAGGTTTTTGAAACAAGGATGATGGTGACTCAGGTATGAAATGTGGTCCTCTATTACCTCCACTATTAGGTCTCCTTTGATCCATGTTGAGTTGACTTTCTTGAGTAGGTCGATGTTCTACTATTTGGGACATGTCAAAACCATGAGGTATCTTAGCTCCACTTTGTGCCATTACTTGTAGGAAATATTGTCTCTCTTGTCATGATTTATTGTATCATCTTGTTGAAATGAGGATCCATGATTGCATCTTCCACCTCTGTTGAGTGTACTGAAATATTGTCCACATTGTCATTTTGTGCATCATTGTTGTTTGTGTCATCCATGTTCTCAATATTCTGAATGTTTCTATATAGGTCCATGTCAAGTAATGTGATATGATTAGAATTGAAAAAGATATTGTTGTCGTACTCATAACCACTCATATTTGCGAACTCTTGAGCCTCTTTAGCTTCCCTCCTAGATTTTTGGGAACAGGTTTCAACCATGAACTAGGTCTTGACCAAGATGTGTGAGACTAGATGAAAATGGAAAGAGTATGGAAGACCAAGAGTTAGATGGAATGTAAATGAATTTGAGGTGTACTTGCAATGTCCAAAGTGTAAGACCAAGTATGTATGTAGTAGAGTAGGTGTGGCTTCCAAAGAGATGATAGATCTCTTGATGAGGTAAGTTGACCTTGACTCTAAGTAAGACCAAATGAGACCCAAAGGTGATAGACCTTGATGAGGGATCACTTAGCAAAATGTTATTGTATGTATTGTGTTGACAAAGCAAGATGAGGACAAGCAAGTGACCTTTTGACTCAAGTTAGACAAATGTGGATGTAATGCAAGGTGTAAAGCAATGATGAACTTTGTGAGACCTAGAAATAGGCTGAATTCTAGATGAAAACCTAGAGAAATGACCTAGGAAGCTCAAGAATTCTAAAACTGATTGCTCTTGTTCGCTGGGCTGTAATTTTTTTCCAATAATGAACACAAACGTGCCTGTATACTTCACAGACGCGGTTACCCAACACAGGCATGATTAGACACTGCACAGACGTGTTTATGAGATTTGTGAATACAATTTGCTATGATCACACAAACATGTTTTTGTCCTACACAGACTCAGTTACAAGACACAGACATGTTTCTATTAGACACATATGCTGTTATAGGACACAAACGTGTTTCTATCAGACACGGATGCGTTTCCAGAATTTGAGTGCAATTTTTCCAATTTGTAAAGTTGTTGTTGTGACCAAATTTGAACTTTTGACCATTTTTTGTGACAAGAGGACACAATGTTGATGAAGACTCAAGGTTTGTATGTGTTTGGACTCAAAATCACTCAGAGAAAAGTGTGTTATTTGATGTTAAAATTTTTTGCATACACTTGAAGACACAAAAGACACAATATTTTGATGTTTGATCTTGAATGTTTGAATGTTTAAAAGAAGACAAGCACAATTCTTATGGTTGGCCAGGACAATTGTTGTTGATCCCACATGGGGTTTCCCCCAAGGCTACACTATTCAAAGAAGATACTTAGATGCTTGGCCCCACTGGCTCCACTCTCTACACTCACTTCTTTGGGGCAGCCAAGCACCAATCCCACAAAAACTCACCGTGACGAACTTTGTATCTCTACTAAGAACCGTATGTGTGTGGGCCACTCTAGAGGTCCGACCTCCTGCCCCAACAACTAGAAGGATTTTGGCTTTCTAAACCAAAAAGGTGCTAGTAAGGGCATCCGCTCGTGTGGCCATACATGTGGCACTTTCAGCTCTGTAAATACAAAAGACTCCCAGTCGGTATGGGTTACGTCCTACTATTGATCAAATAAATTTGATCAAATGGGTTTATGGGGAGACATAGTGTCGATATGAATTAATCAACACACGTTACCCATGGCGTTCACCATGGATACAATTATTTATAGTGGTTCAGAAGAGGTGGGTTTTCCTTGCTACTACTTGGGTCGTTCCCTCCTCACTAGTAGTTCTAATGACCACATGGGGAGGCAGGCCCTCTAAAGATTAAACACAAATAGCCTATTGCCCAAGACACAAAAGACATTGGTTCAATTTTTGTGCACCAATTGAAGTGTTTGCCAATCTATTAAAACAAGGCACATAATGAAAATAAAAAGAAAACCCTTGCCAAGATCCTGCAACAAAGATTTGTTAGTAGTTTGGGTTGTTTCAAATGATTACCCCTTCCTACAAGCAAACAAGTTAGGTTTATTTTGACAAAAATCCCAAAACACTTTGTGAAAAAAAAATAGGGGCCTTTGACACACGATTCACTTCAAAGACAAGATGCACCAGTTTGTTAGATAGATCACAAGATATTAGCTCAAATAAACCAAATCTAAAACATTAAATGCAAGATAAAATGGTGAGATGAAAACCCTAAATGACGAAACAAAAACCAAAAAACTGCAAAACTAAACACAAACGCGATTATATTCCACACATATGTGATTCTATAACACATATGTGGTTCTGCAACACAGACACGATTAAAATTCTCACAGACGTGATCATGCAACACTGACGCGGTTAAAAATCGCATAGATGCAATTATATCAAGTAGAGTCAGTTCTGCAAATCTAAAAATGAATTGTAAATATTGTTCGGGACACAAATGGGATTAAAGAGCGCGCAAACGCGAAAAGTTGAAATGTTGTCGGAAAATGTCAAATCTGCAACTTCAAAAACACAAAATCTGCAACAAAAGATGTTAAATGCAAAAGGGAAAAGTTGTCCCACTGAGCGTGCCAAAATGTTTATGGTGAAAAGTGGATAATGGAAACAACAATATTGAAAGACTAAATGAATTCAACCACAAAACCCTAGCCTAACAACAACAAAGATCCACCATAACATATGAAGATTACCTAAGACAATGCAAATCAATAAAATCACAAAGATTATACCATCACATGTCCAATAGGGTTTGAATCTCCATTCTTCCTATCTCCATTGATCTTGCTTGATATATTTGCTTTCAGATTTTATGTGTGCATAGGAGCTCAACAAAGAACAAAAATGTGGTTGATAGTTTGATCGCAAAAAGGTTTGATTGCATATGAAAGTTCGAATGCATGGTTGAGGGTTCATAATGAAGGAAGTATCTCCTTATATAGAAGACATTGTAGGAAATGGAGGGATAAGATTAAGAGGTGTAAAACATAGATGGTCGGCTAGGATTAGAGGGTAGGTACAGGAAATAATAAAATAATGAGAGGGTAGGTAGTGTAGAAATTAAGAGATAAATGACATGTGTCGTGGGTAGAAAAGGCTAATGAATTAATTAAAAAAATAAAGATTTATTTAATTAATAGAGGAAATGAGATCAATTAAATAAATTCAATATTTATTTAATTTAGGAAAAGGACTATTTAAATAAATAAAAGTATTTATTTAAATGATGAAAAAGGCTAGAAGAGGATAAATGAATTAATTAAATAAATAAAAATATTTATTTAATTAGACAGGACAATTTTAGGTGTCCACAATTATATCTACAGTTAATTGAAATAAATAAAAAAGAAGATAAGGGAAATCTTCTCTTCTCGAGTATCTTTGTAAGACCTAACTAGTAGTCAATGTAATTACCTCTCCATTAAGTTAATGAATCTAAGTAGTCAAAGTATCATAAATACTAGCACATATATTCTATAAACCAAAGTAATATGTCCTAAACTCTTTTTTCTATTTTTGTTAATGGTCAAAACTTTGAAGGCAACAATAATATGCCTCACCCCTATTCCTAAAGAGACTTGGACACAACACTTCAAGAACTCAAAATACAACAACTTACCATTACATGCACTCACACCTACTCCTTGAATCATTCCTACTCAACTTGACAAAGGTTTCATCTATCTGATTGTGGCATCCATACATGTCATAATCACAAGAACCACTGTTTGACATATACGTTGAATATCATAGATTCTACAACTTTATATAATGTGTACAATACCTCTTGGCTACCTTTTAGGACTAGCTAGCTCACATCTTAGATGAGAGATGGATAAGTGGACAGTCCCTATTGAAGAATGTGAAATGAGAACATGCACGCTTTCTACCAAAGAGGTGGTAGAAACAAAATGGCATTACATCATAGAGTGTATAGTGACATCCATATCATGTCTGAAGACAACCTAATCGTTTTCATTTAATAGACAAAATTAGACAAAACAACAAACTTTTTGATCAAAATCTATAATTAAAAATCTAATATCAACAAAGTTTTTTAAGACTAAATCTCATGAATATTTTTTAAGGTCTTTATCTTTCATTTCATTTAGAATTTGCCCACCGAGTCAATTCCAATATGAAATGGGTAATCAATGCCTGTTTATGGAATGCCGGCCAGGGCTACATAGCACTAAAAAATAATACTAATTTCTCATGCCCGGGCCCCAAGTGCCGTATATTGTTTGCCCGTTAATTTTGCTAGGAAAGTAGTTTATATCAAGTAAATATCTCTAGAATCTCATACTTTTTGTGTGTATCAGCGTGGTGGGCACTGAAGATCTCACGCCCACATTTGTACCATGTTTATGACCTTTCAAAAAAAAGAAGATTATGACCTTTCGATGTATTCTATGAGACAAATTATTGTTTTCGTGTCTTATTCTGCTAATTTTACGTAATAATTGTTAAGATTAACCTGTTTGTTCTACTCTAACATGGGAAACCAGATATATTACTATCAACTGATTTTATAACTAAAAATCTCATCCAAAACAGCGAATAAAAGATCTAAAAATCATGTTCAATTTGTACAGATAAATGATAATAAGAACGTGATAAGATAATATCATAAATTGAATTCACACAAAGTTCTTCTGACAAATTCATTATCACACAAAAACACTAATCAAAATGAAGCCAAAGCATGTGGAAAAAGCTCATGGTTAAATGATTTCCACCATTACAACACCAGGCTGAAAATGGAAATGTACTATTCCTTGAAATTAAGGGGGGATTCCATTGCCCACTCTCCCATTATTATTACAGTAGAACAAACAAGTTAACCTCAACAATTATTACGTAGAATAAGCAGGAGAAGACACACAAAAAAACAATAATTTGTCTTCTAGAATAGATCGAAAGGTCATAAAGTTTGTATAAAATAGAATTCCACAAATAAGACGAACAGAACAGTGATGTATAATCGTCGGCGTGAGATTTTCAGTGCCCACCAGGCTGATAGACACAAAACCGGGCATCTAGGCCGGCATTAGCAATTAGTATTACTTTTGAATCTACGTAGCAATAGATGTATTCAAATATGTCACTATATATTTTATGGCTTGATATTATATTGTCCCCACTATCCTTTTGTTAGAAAACATGTGTGTTTTCGTTTTTCACTTTTTATTAGGCATTATCTATTTATGGATCTTTCATTTAGGGGAGAGGACTCAGTATTTGAGCGTATTTCAATGACTGTGATAGTACTTGTTGATTTAAGACCCACACTTGTTGATTTAATGTCCAATTTTTGACAACATTACACCAATAGTTGTGACTTTAAAGCTGTTATTGCTGATGATGACTACCAATAATTGAATGAAATGTATCCCTTAGTTGTAAAATGAAACCAATCATGTGATGCCACATCAACTGCACAAGTATGGGGCCCCTTTTGCACGACCATTGGTCTCACCTTTTTTTTGGGCTTTTTTGGACACCTTGACAAAAAGTATGGTAATGTGGCATCATATTTGATGATGTGGCCCTGAAACCTTAGTTATAAGCAAGGGACTTGCCAAGTAAGCTAGCCTGTAAAAAATTGAGAGTGAATGAAAATTCCACGTAAGATTTTGAGAAGCACAAAGTTAAGATGCTCAACTACTGAATGTGAAGAAAGATAAAGTGACTTTCCCTTCAATTTTTTTTGTTCGTTTCACCTAATTAGCGTCAATCTAAGTTATCCATATGATCTTAACTCATATCCTTAGGAGCCCTCATATTCTTAATAGACTTTTCCCTAAAGCATCTTTTTAGGATCTCACTAATATTTCTTAAAGATAATTTCAAGGAAAACTATGTTTTTCTCAGTAAAAGTTAGGTAACCTCACCAACAAGCTTTAACATTTAATTTAATAAAAAAATTAAAATAAAGACTACTTTATTTTGTTTGAAAATAACATTTAAAAAATAATTAAAAACTGTTTTTTATATGTAAAAGACTTCTTCATTTCATGTATAGATAGAAAAAAAGCTAGCTTCCTAATTCTTCTACTTCTCCCCAAATTCTAGAAAAAATAGATTAAAGTTTCTTATTAAATTTACAAAAAGTCTAGATTAGACAGATTCAATTAATTAATTATATAAATAGTCAATTAATTATTGGAATTCAATTTAGTGTATGTAACAATTTATTATTAAATAATTAGTTTAGTTAGTTTATCAACTATTCTAAAATAAGACCTGAAAAAAATGACGATGGAAAATAATTTTTAAGGTCGAGATGCAGAGGAGTTGCGGGAGAGGTCCCTTCCCAAATTTTGAATTTCGCATTGGGTAGAGAAAGCTTCGAGATGTAGACATGGCAGGTCTACAGAGAAGCCGAATTTCAAACTTTGAATTTAGCATTGGGCGGACAAAGCATCGAGATGTGGGCAGGACAGAACTCCAGCAGGGTTTCACATATAGAAACTGGTTAAGTCATAATCACGCATATGGCCTTCGGCAACATCGAGCATCTAATTGGTCGAACAAGAATAGGCGGCATAAATTTGGTTCTAGGGTTGTCTTTGACATTTGTGATGGATCTCCTCGACCCACAAATAGGGAGTATGTGAAGACTTTTGATATAGGAATAGGACAAAATAAGAGACTCAATGCTGCTTAGAAGCTGAGCTTAGATGATAAGCATTCAGATGCTTACCACCATCTTCCATCCTTTGTTTCATGGCCAAACAATGTCTCTATTAAATGCCCTAAATTTCTGACCAGCCCAAATAATATATTCATTCACAATAGATTTCCGGAAGGAGAAGCTTTCAAGGAAATACAAACCAATAGCGCCCTCTTCATACCAAATAAAAATAACAGAGTTTGGAAAAGGAAGCCACAAAATAAGAAAAGAAGGTCTAATGAGGAGGTGCTGAAAGCTAAGACAAGCCCTAGGATCACCCGATAGAGAAAGAGCCTAACGGGGGTTTTATTACCAGCAGTCATAGCTACTACTCATAGGTAAATTTTGGGATCTAAATTTACAACTTTCTGATATTATGGAATAGGCAAATAAAATGTGGATAGGGGTTAAAACTATTTCATTTTTTAGATTCACATTCAAGCTACCTAATTTTTTTATTTGATTCAAAAGCCAATAGAGATGAAGTACATAAGCACAAGGGATGGTTTTGTATGGGCTCAGGTCTGTTTACTTTTCCCTAGGTTCCTAATTTTAAGCCGGATCCAAATTTATGTCAATTCATGCCTTTCTAGATTTCATTCCCAAACTTACCCCTTGAATACCGAGACCTTGATATTGTTGAAAATCTAGCCAACAAGGTGAGAATGTTTATGAAGCATGACTTGATCCCATTCGTGGTTATCCACTTGCAAGTCATGGTGTGCCTCCTTCTTAACCCCTCAAAGTATTTTCCCTATTTAATCTCTATTCAGAGCAAATGGGGTACTTGGGATCAGAAAATAGAAATCCAAAATGCTACCTATATAGATCAACACCAAAATATTTTGGGCCACTACAACACACAGTGCCAGGGTTCTACTCAACAAAGGATTTTTGTGTGTAAATATCACACTTCATTTCCTCTTCAATGCTCTCTACATTTGTCAGAAAACAAAGGTCTTATCTATGAGGAGGGGTTGAGTGCTGAGTTTTCAATGCAACCGCTCAAGGTGTAGGATGGGATGACTTCCAATGTCTCTTCCCAATCAGTATGTAAAAATGCCCACTCAAATGATTCACTTGGTTTTCCTTACCAAAAAAACCTTAATGATATAAATCTTAAGACTGTTTAGAAAGCATTGATAGATGCACTTCTTAAGGCATTTCTTCCATCTAATTTTAGATGGCACAAGTGTTTAGAGTTTAATAGCAGCTGGCTTTTTTACAAGACTATCAATGCTACTTTCTCATTGAATGGAACATTTAGGCTTCATTTTGGTAAGCATAAATCTATCAGTATCTCACATAAAGGGCTCCAATCTTATTTCAAAAGGGAAAGCATTGTCCAAAATCTGATCTTCCAAGATGATTTAGCGGGTCTTATCCATATAGAGTCAATCTCTCTTTCTTTTCATTTAACTAAATGTATGTTATCCTATCATTCATCCCTCATAACAAGAGTAAGTCGCCCTACAAAATTTTATTTGAGTCTTTATCTTGTTAAAAGTTCCTTGGTTCAATCCTTAATTCGCTTGTAAATCGTCTCTTAATCCGAAGCGCCAAGTTTCAATGGTCTGTTTGAACCTCATGAACCCCTTGAACCATTTTGAAAGGAGTTCATAATGTTCATTTAGGTACCGTAGGTTCTAAGTTGTGTCTAAAATGTTTCCAGGCTAATGTTCACTCAAGTGTTTTGCAGCAGTTCTATTTCACGGTCGCAGATGATGTTTCATATCCTCTTTCTCCAGACCGTGAACCGTTTGAACCTAGTTCAAATAGTTCAGTGATGTTCAACATGTTCGATAAAGTTCAAAAGGCCAACGGTAGTTAACAAAAGTTAATCTTTTCAAAGTAAAATTTCCTTAGCACAGTGTATGCTTTGAACTACCTGAACCCTCATGAAGTCAGTTCAAATTGTTCATGCATGTTCAAATCAAGTGGGTTCCATGGACTAAATGACATGATAGCGCATTTATTGCTAAGTATGATGAAGATTGAGCCATATCTCAGGTGATGTCAACTGGCCGATTTTTGAAGGCAAGTAATCATTTTTGGGAATTAGCGGTTACCCCAAAAATGCCACCATGCATTCAATACACACGTGTGATGTCAAATCCCAATGCCTGGCACATTTGAGTTGACAGCTGAAATTAATGCACTAAATGAGCTTTTATCATTTCATTTACTATAAGGTATGAAGTGATTAATTTATGAAACTTGTTCTTCATTGCCGTGGAGTGTTTGATAGAAGGTTTGTCTGCTGTTAATCGTTCAATTGGTTTCAATTGTGAAGGTGAGTTTTGATTCCTATCTTTTCCAATGATTTTTAGCTGTTTTTCTCTCTCGTAATAAAATTTGCTGGGGGAAATAAGGGTTGTTATTTATGAATTATGAAGTCCACTCTGCACCTTTTTGGAAACATTTTCAGTCTTTCTTGCACAGAACCCATTGTCAGTGATACAGACCTGAAAGGAGAGAATTTAGAGGTCTTGAAGGAAAGGGTGTTTAAAGGAATTGACTTCTTTTGGTTTAGAAATTCTAAGTATTGGCCTCGTAGAGGTGGCAACCTTTCCTCCTCGTATCCCTTGCCCAGAATTAGTTAGAGAGTGCATTGCGAGGTATGATCCTATTTCTGAAACTATCAAGAGAGATAATGGTGAAACCCTCCTCGCGATTAACAGGGAAGTCATTTCTTCTATTTTCAAATTGCTTGATTATAAGTTCTCAAAATTTTCTCCCGCCCAATCAATCACTGAGTTCAATGCAGATAAAACTGGACACCGATATAAAATAACGAAGCATTGGTTGAAAGTTCCTCAGAGGGGTGGCTCCAAGTTACCTAAATATCCCAACAAAAATCACATGCTTCCCCACATCCATGATGTTATGTTATTGTTACACCGAGTTAGAGGTTCAGCTGAGGCCTACAACTTTGATGATTGGATTTACTGTTCTGTACAATTGGTGTTGGAAGGAAAGCAGTATCTTGACTGGGCAGAGCTTATTGCCGACTCCATGAGGGAACAACTGAGCATGGTGAAGAAGTTCAAGCAAAATTTCTTTATGTCCTCATATTTGATATATTGCCTAGCATGCATTAGAGAAATAATGGGGATACCTAGGCAACTTGCTGAAGGAGATGTTTCTGTGTATGACTTTTACCCCATGTCGTAAAAAGACAATGCATTGCAAGATTGTAGGAGAGTACATAATGCTTTCCTAGGAGACTTGTGTTATGAGTTAAAAAACATGAAATATTAAAGGATGTCTGAAGATGCCCAGGCATTAGTGAAAAGATATGGTAGTTTCTTTGTTCAGTTTCCTCATTTCTGTTATATAAGGGTAGGTGGTTTTGAAGAAGAGCCTTTGAGACTTCCTCATTTTTGTTCTGATTGTTTTGTCCTTGCTGAGATTTGTAGGCAGTTGTCTACTGTAATTAAGAAAGCTCAACCCAAAGATAAATGGGAGGATCATTTTCCTATTCAATTGGGCATTTTATCTTGTAGTTCAATGTCAGATGCGTTGAGCATAGTAGCTGACTTAACGAATTTCAATTTTCCACTATATCATGAAAGGAAGGGCTTTGATAATAAAGGTTTCTCAAGGAGTCTTGGTTTGATGCCGCATCTTCCAATCCCACACTTGGAGGACTTTTGGGAAGATTGTGGTGATGAGCTTGAAGTGTTCAAAAGAGAAAATATGAGAATGGTTCTGGAACAAGTAGTTTCACTGCAGGTGAAACTTGATGTAAGTGGGATCAAAGAGGATTATCTGGAGCTTTTTGAACCTCGTTATCTAGACCAAGCTGAGCCCGAAACGTCCTACATTAATTGGGATGTGGAAGAAGAGGATGATATACAACTTAGAACAAAGAGAGTCTTGGAAAGAACCGCAGATTGGGTTAATAAGAAAAGAGCAATGAAATTAGGCATCAAGATTGATCCTGCAAGAGATAATGTGGTTTCTCTACGTTCCCCAAAACATTTTTCTAACCCCACTTCTATGCATGTTCATGCTGGTAAAAATAAGAATTCATCTCACACCAAGCACGAGCCTAATCTTTCTTTGAACTTTCTTGCCCCTCGATATACAAGGTCACAGAGTGTTGCATAGAGGAAAATGGACCAGGTCAAAGACACAGAGGTAAAAGACAAGATCCTTGATACTTAGATTTTTGAGGTCAAGGACCTTGATAGTGACATTGTCAACACTATGGATTCTCATGCAATCACTGTATCCATCACACCCCCGCCTAAAGTAACTGGAGGAGCAGCTAGTTCAAGTACAACTCCCAAATGGTTGACTACTTCAGTAAGAAAGAAATGAAGCTTCATTCCAGTGTCCATCCCAATCCAAGACATGGTGGTCAAATACATGTAGAAGGGTCCCAAACAGAAGAAGTTCAAAACAACTGCCAGATTGGATGCTGAT
Source organism: Cryptomeria japonica (assembly GCF_030272615.1). Classification (NCBI taxonomy): domain Eukaryota; kingdom Viridiplantae; phylum Streptophyta; class Pinopsida; order Cupressales; family Cupressaceae; genus Cryptomeria; species Cryptomeria japonica. The sequence continues at coordinate 644,183,404 of NC_081406.1, read as the reverse complement.
GAAAAGACCGGGAGGTGGGTTGCTGAAATTGCTTCATATAAGCCCAAAGATGAGAATAAGGAAGTAAATGCAGAGGATTTTGAGGTCACCAAAGTGGATCTCGGGAACATGAGCAGGGACTCTGATAATCACGTTTTCCAAGTGTCAGCTAAGAAGATGCTCACTAGGTCAGAAAAAGATGGACAAGAGAAAAGAGAACTGAAACGACATATCAAGATTCTAGCTCAATTCATTGATAGCATAGGCTATTTTGGAGCACTCCCCATATCGTATGCTTCAGAAAGTTTTGACCCTACTTCACTAGAGAACAAAAAACTGATGAATCAAGTTCAGCGAGCCAAGAGGATCACAGGGGCCGTAGAGAAGTGGATTGAAGGAGTGATTAGAGATGGTGAAAAATATATTACAAACTCCAGGAAGCTATGTGATGAAATGCAAAACCTCACTGTGGAGATTCAGAATCAGATTGTACCATGGGAAAGTGGTTAACCCAGACCATGATTGGCAACTGGGACTTTGTGGTCTGAACACACAGGACGCGTTAAAGGCATTTAGGCTGCACATGGAGAAAGTTAAGGCCAAAGGCAACTTTACTCCCGAAGATATAACACAAATCGCTCGAATTGAGTCCATGACGTTCATTGGTAACGATCAGTTACCTAAGCATGCCGAGAAAATGGTGAAACACAGGTGGGACAAGGAAGCTGCAAAAGCAAAGATCAATGCCATGAAAAATCCGAGTCAATCTATAATTCAGGAGCTTGCAACCGCCCACGATGCCCAGAAAAGTGGAGGAGAGGATGATGATGGAGAAGAGGCATAACATGATGCTAATGCTTTGTTTTTATTTTAAATTCTTTTCATAATCTTGTAATGACTTCGGGACATCTGTCCCCTAAATACTCTATTGGTTTTTATAACTGTTTCAGAGGAGGTCGAGTTTTGTAGGAGACCTCCTATGTTCTTTAAAGACTACTATAAATTAGATTAAGATAGATAGAGAAAGGGGTTAGAAAAATATACTAATATTTTGAGAAGTTTTATTTTGGTCGGAAGGAAGTGATCAAGTTTTTCAGAATCCGAACATGGAAAGAACTTATGCGTGTATTGTTATGTCTTTGTTGCATCAAATACATATATAAAGATCATATGCATTTTGAGGTGGAAAATCTTTGAGTTTGAATCCATGGAGTGGTATTTCTTTGCAAATATTAATCTAATCAAAATGTCTATGATTACCTTTCTGATGATGGATGTTGTTATCAATCTAGCGCTTCTTTCTGTGTTGTTTGGAAAGATATTTAGTTGAAAAGAGACTTTGTTTCTCTTGTTTATTCTTAAGAAGTACTGAAATCAGTGTTATTAAACTTTGCTTTGATTTCTTCTGATATTCGTGGTGAAGCGCTTTGTAGAAAATTATCCTGAAATATTTTATATATTGTTTGGCCTCTCATCAAAGAATGAAGTAGGCAACCTTACGTGCTTTCAGGTTAAAAACATATCAGTTTATTTAGTTAGATTATTCCCTGAATAACTCATGGAGGGAGCTGTACCTATCTAAAATTCAAAGGGAACTAATGTATGTCACACTTACCCAACTGTTTAGTTGAAATTTTGTCTTTCAAAGGAGTAACAAAGCTTAGAATCAATTCAATTTAAAGAAAGACAAAATCTGTTCACTAACAATGTACTAAAAAACCAAAAGAAGAACTTCAAAGAATGGCAGATGGGATATTTTTAAGTGTAGCCTCAAAACGGTTCGATGAAATTGCACATGAGGAGATATTGGGAGAGTATGCTAAATGTATGCAACCAATACAGTATGATAATAAATTGGGTCCTTGTATGAATGGAAAAATTGACAATAGGTCTCATTTAACTAAACTTGAGGGCCAGGAGATAATTTCACTGCCTCACTTTGATGAGTGGTTTGGGAGACACAAGAATCAAGTTTTTGCACCTGATCATATTTGGCCAATTGATCAATGCCAATAAGGAGAAAATGCAATCCTATGTTCCATTTCCTCCTGGTCTAGATGAGGATGATATCTGTCACCAGTTTTTACCAGATGTGTTTCCTGGAATACCAACATCTATAGACTAGGAAGGGGCTATATAGCAGAAGAAGAACAATTAGACCAGGTCCCTTGTAACTCGTCCTTGAAAGAAGATCCTTATAAAGGAACCTTTGATTTTTCTCAAACCCTTTCCATCTCCCAAACACCTGCTTTAAGTAAATCAGAATTGAGAACTCCTAAAAAAAGAGGAAGAAAGTCAAAAATGGTTAAAGCAAAAGAAGAAATTGATGTCGGTATTCAAACAACCCTTGATAAAAAAATTTCAGTTTCCATAAGAGTTATGAGGAGAAATAAATGCACTTCTCCTCAGTAGGTATGAAGGTCGTATCTTGGAATGTCAGGGCTATAAATTCCCCTGACAAAAGGAAGAGAATCAATTCACAACTTGATTCTTCTTAGGCATATATTGTGCTACTTCAAGAAACTAAATTATCAGATGAGGTTTTCTAGAAAACAATAGCCCAATGGCCCAATTGGAAGTCAACTCACAATCAAAGTATAGGTGCTTCAAGAGGTAGTGGTTCTTTGGAATCCAAAGACGATCATTGCTCATCTTGTAAAACAAGGAACCAATTGGCAACATATTAGCATAAAGCATTATGATATATCTTTTAACTTGATAATTGTCTATGGTCCAACCTCTACTTAGGAGAAGAAGAATTTATGGTCGTCTCTCACTCGAATCATCCATCAAGTTGTAGGGCAAAATGTCATTTTGGGGGGGGGATTTTAATGCAATTACCTCTCTAGATGAGAAAAAAGGGGGTAGTTGTCCACCCATAAAGACGATTGCATATTTCCAAGAATTTATAAATGATAATGACTTATTGAATAGTCCTCCACATAACGGATTTTTCACTTGGACTAATAGGAGAGTTAGTTTCTTATAAATTGCAGAGAGATTAGACAGATTTATTTTCTCTCAAGAATGGAGGGCTCAAAAATTTTCTTTACAGGTTTAGATTTTACTCTTAATAAGCTCATACCACTTTCCTATCCTTGTGAGCATTGAAAAAAAGGAAGCCAATTTAAAACATAATCTTAGACCCTCCTTCAAATTTGAAAGGATGTGGTTTTGACATCCTCATTTTCATGCTTTGGTTTGGAAATGGTGGGTGATTGCCCCTGTGGTGAGGGGTACCAAAATGTTTAAATTCCATAAAAAAATGCAGTATGTTAAAACCCAAATTCAAACATGGAATAAGGGTGTCTTCAAAAATATATTTGCTCAAAAAGAACTGGTTGAAAATCAGTTGCATTTGATTAATGAATGGATTATCTCTAATGGTCTAGATTCATAATTGTTTGCTAAGCAGAATCAGGCTCAGATGGAATAAGAAGAGCTTTGTAAGAGAGAGGAGGAATACAGGAGACAAAAATCTCGTGAGCTTTGGTTAAGGGAAGGGGATAAAAACACCAAATTATTTTAGATGTCAGCCACACAGAAGAGGGTTTCCTCTACTATATTTTCCATTAAGGAGACATCCTCGAGTAAACTCCTTTGTGATGCTCAAGAAATTCAAGATGAAGGAGTTAATTACTTTAAGAACCTACGTGCCCCCCTTCTTCTGACATTCCACCTGATGTGCAAGAATGGGAGATTATGGAAGCTATTCCCCATATCATTTGCCCCCTGGATAACCAACATCTGGGTATGTGCACCAAGTTGTGGTACCAAAAGGGGGTCTTAAGATGCCACTTTTTTTTTTTTTTTTTTCTGAAATCAGCAGAGTCTGAACTTCAACGAAAAATTGAAGATAGTTACACTCCAAATTTGAAGATGCAACAAGAGAAAGAGTTAGAGTGCTTCGAGTCTACTTTCTAAACTACTAATTTTTTTGAAAATGGTGGAGATTAAGGGCTTCAAAAAGGGGGGCCACAAAAAGGGGTCCTGTTTTTATGCAAAAAACATAACATAGCGTCTGTTGTGGCCCCTCTAAAATGTTAACTTTTTTTTTTGAATTTTTTTTATCGCTTTAGTGAGAAATTAGCTAACACCTTATAGTTTATGCCAGAATTTCCAGCTAATTTTTTAATGAGTATATGATTTTTTACTAATTTTCAAAGTGGACACATCCTGAAAAACAGAAATTTGAGCGTGCTTCCCCCTAAAATCATTGAAAACAAATTAAAAATCAAAGTTTTTTTTTTAAATTGTGTAGAATGGTGTCTAGTTTCTAAAAATGTAATATTTTTCAAAATATGATGAACGTGTAAAAATCTATACCCAAAATAGTGGAAGTTGGTTTTTGACAAAAGGTGAACACACTAACAAAAGAAATTATAGATGAAAGACTTAACAAAATCAAAATTTAAAATAAATTACATTTTTGGATAGCTGAGAGGGAGCTCAAGTTTACCACGATATTTTTTTTTAACTTCATTGAAACACGTGCAAACATGACGGAGAGCACGACCAAAAATATGTCAAAATTTTCATTGTTCTAACAAAAACACGTCTCTAGCCTGAAATGGTCATCCAAACCATAGGTTTGGTGTTTCCCAAAGCGGGCCATTTGGTGCTCGCCAAATATGGAAAATGCCCTATTTGGCGTGCGCCAAATGTGATGAATGGGTATTCCATTTGGCACGCACCAAATGTGGTCCATATTCCACATTTGGCACACGCCAAATAAGGATGAAGGGGGAGATAGCTCGAGGGATAGCACAATAAGGGAATTGTGAGAGATAGAAAGGGGAGGGACAAAGAAGAGTATGTATCTATAAGAATGAAGAGCCTGAGAAGAGGTAAGGGGAGAGAGAGAATGTGAGATCTAGTTCATAGAGAGAGATGAAACTACGAGGGAAGGGAGATAAAGAAGGGAGAGGTGAGATGGGGGTTTCTATGTACACATTTGGCACTCTCCCTATTCGGTGCACGCCAAATGTGGAATAGATACAAACTCTTCTTTGTCCCTCCCCTCTCTAGCTCTCACAATTCCCTTATTCTCCTATCCTTCGAGCTATCTCCCTCTTCATCCTTACACCCATCTAATTCCCTCTCTCACCTATTTCCCTCAGTTTTTTCCTCACTCCCTCCTCTCTCTAGGTCCTAAGGGGTCATAGGACACCATATGACCCCTTAGGACACAAAATGACCCCTAACAACACCTAAGGGGTCATATTGTGTCCTAAGGGGTCATAGGACACCATATGACCTCTTAGGTTACCATAGGACCCATAACAACACCATATTTTGTCCTAAGTGGTCATAGGACACCATACGACCCCTTAGGATACCATATAACCCATAACGGAACCATATGGTGTCTTAATGGGTCATAGGACACCATATGACCCCTTAGATGTCGTTAGGGGTCATATTGTGTCCTAAGGGGTTATATGGGTGTCCTATGACCCCTTAGGACACCATACGACCCATAACAACACCATATTGTGTCTTAAGGGGTCATATGGTGTCCTAAAGGGTCATGGGACACCATATAACCCCTTGCGACACCATATGACCCATGACGACACCATATTGTCTCCTAAGGGGTCATATGTTGTCTTAAGGGGTCATAACACACCATATGACCCCTTACGACACCATACAACCCATAACGACACCTAAGGGGTCATATGGTGTCCTATGGCCCCGTAGGAAACCATATGACCCCTTAGGTGTCCATATGACCCATAACGACACCATATTGTGTCCTAAGGGATCATATGGTGTCCTAAGGGGTCATAGGACACCATATGACCCATAACGACATCATATTGTTTCCTAAGGTGTTATATGGTGTCCTAAGGGGTCATAAGACACCATATGACCCCTTAGGACACCATACAACCCATAACGACACCATATTGTGTCCTAGGGGGTCATATGGTGTCCTAAGTGGTCATAGGACACCATATGACCCCTTACGACACCATACGACCCATAACATCACCTAAGGGGTCATATGGTGTCCTATGGCCCCATAGGACACCATATGACCCCTTAGGTGTCCATACGACCCATAATGACACCATATTATGTCCTAAGGGGTCATATGGTGTCCTAAGGGGTCATAGGACACCATATCACCCCTTAGGACACCATACGACCCATAACGACACCATCTCGTGTCTTAAGGGGTCATATTGTGTCCTAAGGGATCATATGATGTCCTATGACCCTTTAGGACACCATATGACCCCCTGGGACACAATATGGTGTCGTTATGGGTCGTATGGTGTCCTAAGGGGTCATATGGTGTCTTATGACCCCTCGGGACACCATATGACCCCTTAGGACACAATACAGTGTCGTTATGGGTCGTATGGTGTTCTAAGAGGTCATATGGTGTCCTAAGGGGTCATAGGACACCATATGACCCCTTAGCACACCATACGACCCATAACGACACCATATTGTGTCCTAGGGGGTCATATGGTGTCCTAAGGGGTCATAGGACACCATATGACCCCTTACGATACCATACAACCCATAACGACACCTAAGGGGTCATACGGCGTCCTATGGCCTCATAGGACACCATATGACCCCTTAGGTGTCCATACAACCCATAACAACACCATATTGTGTCCTAACGGGTCATATGGTGTCCTAAGGGATCATAGGACACCATATGACCCCTTACGACACCATACGACCCATAACGACACCTAAGGGGTCATATTATGTCCTATGGCCCCATAGGACACCATATGACCCCTTAGGTGTGCATACGACCTATAACGACACCATATTATGTCCTAAGGGGTCATAGGACACCATATGACCTCTTAGGATACCATACGACTCATAACGACACCATATTGTGTCCTAAGGTGTCATATGGTGTCCTAAGGCCACCATACGACCCATAACAACACTGTATTGTGTCCTAGGGGGTCAGATGGTGTCCTAAGGGGTCATAGGACACCATATGACCCCTTACGACACCATACAACCCATAACGACACCTAAGGGGTCATATGGTGTCCTATGGCCCCATAGGAAACCATATGACCCCTTAGGTGTCCATACGACCCATAATGACACCATATTGTGTCCTAAGGGGTCATATGGTGTCCTAAGGGGTCATATGGTGTCCTAAGGGGTCATAGAACACCATATGACCCCTTAGGACATCATACGACCCATAACGACACCATATTGTTTCCTAATGTGTTATATGGTGTCCTAAGGGGTCATAAGACACCATATGACCCCTTAGGACACAATACAACCCATAACAACACCGTATTGTGTCCTAGGGGGTCATATGGTGTCTTAAGGGGTCATAGGACACCATATGACCCCTTACGACACCATACGATCCATAACGACACCTAAGGGGTCATATGGTATCCTATGGCCCCATAGGATACCATATGACCCTTTAGGTGTCCATACGACCCATAACGACACCATATTATGTCGTAAGGGGTCATATGGTGTCCTAAGGGGTCATAAGACACCATATGACCCATAATGACACCATATTGTGTCCTAAGGGGTCATATGGTGTCCTAAGGGTTCATAGGACATGATATGACCCCTTAGGACACCATACGACCCATAACGAAACCGTATTGTGTCCTAGGGGGTCATATGGTGTCCTAAGGGGTCATAGGACACCATATGACCCCTTATGACACCGTACGACCCATAATGACACCTAAGGGGTCATATGGTGTCCTATGGCCCCATAGGACGCCATATGACCCCTTGGGTGTCCATACGACCCATAACAACACCATATTGTGTCCTAAGGGGTCATATGGTGTCCTAAGGGGTCATAGGACACCATACGACCCATAACGACACCATATTGTGTCCTAAGGTGTTATATGGTGTCCTAAGGGGTCATAAGACACCATATGACCCCTTAGGACACCATACGACCCATAATGACACCGTATTGTGTCCTAGGGGGTCATATGGTGTCCTAAAGGGTCATAGGACACCATATGACCCCTTACAACACCATACAACCCATAACGACACCTAAGGGGTCATACGATGTCGTATGGCCCCATAGGACACCATATGATCCCTTAAGTGTCCATACGACCCATACCGACACAATATTGTGTCCTAATGGGTCATATGGTGTCCTAAGGGGTCATAGGACACCATATGACTCCTTACGACACCATACGACCCATAACGACACCTAAGGGGTCATATGGTGTCCTATGGCCCCATTGGACACCATATGACCCCTTAGGTGTCCATACAACCCATAACGACACCATGTTGTGTCCTAAGGGGTCATATGGTGTCCTAAGGGGTCATAAGACACCATATGACCCCTTAGGACACTGTACGACCCATAACAACACCGTATTGTGTCCTAGGGGGTCATATGGTGTCCTATGGGGTCATAGGACACCATATGACCCCTTACGACACCATACGACCCATAACGACACCATATTTTTTCCTAAGGGGTCATATGGTGTCCTAAGGGTTCATAAGACACCATATGACCCCTTAGGACAACATACGACCCATAACGACACCTAAGGGGTCATATGGTGTCCTAAGACACCATATTATATCCTAGAGAGTCATATGGTTTAATTTTTATGGTTGTGGCTATCAAACTATAGGGTATAGAGTAGAAATTTATCAAAGGTTAGAAAATTTCAATGGAAGTCATTTGGCTAGCACCATATTTGGCACTAGCCAAATGAGCTGCACAAAAAAAAGGTTATAGCGTATAGAGTAGAAATTTAACAAAGGTAAAAAATTTCAATGGAAGTCATTTGGCTAGCGCCATATTTGGCTCTAGCCAAATGAACTGCACTAAAAAACAGATATATGGGACCCTTGACCCATGATCCAAGCCCACATTCTCTCATTTTGTCTTCTTTCTGCGCATGATCAGACAAAAAAAAACTTTTTGCATGGTGTTGACATTTTATGCAAGGTTATTTTATACATTCCATTAGCTCTCCACCACCTTTTTTTTCATTTGGCAACATCAAAGAGGAAGAACATAGTTTTTTTAATCAAATTTGAATAATTGAGGTAATATTTTCTTGTTTTTAGAATTTATTAAGTGTTATTTTGTTTAAACATTAGAATAAAAGCGTGGGTCAAAATTGATTATAATCCTATTAGATTTACATTAGATTTAACAATGCATTTGAAGGAAGTTTCATAAGAAAATTATTTGTTTAGTGGTTTAAAAGAAAAATTTGCAATTTCATACATCCTTTTTAAGATATGGATAATTTAGAAAAGGAATACATAAATAATTTCAATTTCATATATCCATTTTAACATATGCATAATTAGGACAGTCATAGATGCACAATTTCACTTTATTCTCTTTTATGTGCATGTACATGTAGAAATCATCATCATGCCGAGGAAACAACCAAAAAGTGTAAAACTGGAAGAGCGTGAAGCTAAGAATGCAAAAAAAAGAGAAGGAATGAAGCAGCTTCGTGAACAAAGGAAATTGAATACCATAGAAGAAGAGGTGCCAATTGAAGAGGAACAAGAAATATCCATCCAATCTAAGAGAGAGACAAAATTGGCCACACAAAGGCAATGGATGCAAAACCTTTGTGCAATGAGACAATTGAATCCCGAGGTTGAGAGCATGTCTACCATAATTCAAGTTGAAGACACCCCATCTCTTACATCTCAAGTTGAAGGCACACCATCTCTTATTGGCACACCATTGGTGTCTACAACATCTCATATTGAATGCACTCCCTCTATGACATTTGACGTTGCAAGTACTTCACGACTGACATCAAGTATTGGAGCTACACCATCTTGTACACCTCAATTTCAAGGTATGTCATCATTTTCATCTCCGGTTGAAGGTATGCCACCTATCCCTAATGTTGTTGACATTCCTAATCTTGAGGTAACTCAAAGTTTGAGAACACCTCCTAGAGTTTTGCATAGAAAGCCTAAGTATTTGATTGATATTGATGCTAATATTTTGAAACCAATGGTTGACAAGATTCCGAAGCATACTTGTCAAAGACATGCTAACCGGATATGGAAAATATTTTTTGAGCCTTTAAATAAGATAGGAAGATGTCAACTATTTGTTGAAATGATGAGAAATCTGAAATTTAGGCCTATAATGAAGATTCTTGGGCTAAGAACATCGATTGAATCAAGCAACAAATCTATTGTGAAGAATCTGATGAATGCATATGATATTGTTGGTTCTAACTCATGCACAAAAGATAGTAATGCCACACGACATGTCATTACATCAACAATTGTAAGCACTCAAACTAAGAAAGCTCGCCTCCTTAGAAAGACAAGTAAACAATTGAAGATAAGTAGACAAACTCTAATGAGAGCTTTGAGAAGGCGACAAAGAGTGGAGGATCCATATAACAATGAGTTATGGGCATTTTCCGGTAGATTACCATGGAAAGATAAAGCAATTGTTGAAGCCTTGAGATCCCTAATTGAAGATTTTTGGAAGAATAACACAAGGGTCTCTCCAAATCAAAGAGATGTTGTAAGAAGGAGGATTGGTAGTAAAATTTGTGATCCACATCCGAAACATTTTTTGGATATAACTCAAACACAATTTTTTGCCAAGTTTCAACGTATGTATCCTCAAATAAAAATTAGTCAAAGATTCTTTGAAATGGTAAAGCCTTTTTATGTCAAAATAAATCACACATGCACAACTTGTTGTTGTAGAGTACATATTGAATTTTATAACCATTATGATGTTTATTAACGCATATGTATAGATTTGCATGCTAACAATGTTTTGCAGGAATGCAACATAAATGGTCCACCAACATCTTCAAGGGAATTCATATCTAGCATCTTATGTGAAAGAGTAGATGGTCAAGAATATTACAATAAGTGTTGCTTGGATGGCACATGTGTTGATTGTGGTGGATTGCGACATTTACAATTTTGTCAACATATGGATATTGGACAAGAAATTGGTAATGAATTAGTAGAATTTGGAAAATATAAGACAATGGCCTACATGCTAAAAGATGGAAAAGAAGCAAAAAGGTGTGAATTGGTTAGTGAGAAGATTCCAGTGTATCAGTTTATGGGCATCTTTCATGAGAATATAGTGTATGAGTATGCAAGGCATAACCATCGAGCTCGTTGGTTGGACTCACAATTTAAGCTATGCAAGGACACATTTCCACTTCATACAATCATTTCAATTGTTGACTTTGCAGAGAACTACACACTACAACTTCAGAACGAGGTGCAATCACAATATTACAACTCCACACAAGTTGCCATATTTGTGCATATAGCATTCATTCATGCACATGATAGTATGGAAGAGGATAGGAAGATATTGAGCGAGTATCATTTTTACATCAGTGATGATCACTCACACTCTACAGAGTTTGTGCAAGGTTGTTTTCATATATTCTATGATGATTTGGCTAGCCGAGGCATATCATTCCATCAACATATCATATCGTCAAATAATTTTGCATCATAATTTAAGAGCTCTCAGATGTTTTATTGGTTGAGTAGGATGCATAAGTTGACTGCTATTCAACATATGTGGAATTTCTCTGAGGCTGGGCATGGAAAAGGAGAGCATGATGGTGCAGGAGCATGTATTAAAAGAGCTTTAGCATGAGAAGAGTTTAAGCACAAATGGAATACAAACTTGAAAGATGCAAAATCAATTGTTCAATGGTGCAATGGTACAATTGGTCCAGGTAATCAAGGTAAGTCTTCAGTTCATAGATTTTTTGGTTGGTAGATGATACTAACATTGCAAAATTAGAAGAGTGTTGTACATTGACAGGATCGAGTGAGCTACACTCTTTCAAAAGCTCTAATGCAGGTTCATGGACTATCCATACGCGGCGGATGGCATGTTATTGTTCTTCATGTAGAGATGGTGCCTATAATGACTGTGAGTCAAAGGAGTGGGTGGACGAATGGTGTATGAGACCTCTAATCCCACTTGAGACATACCAACCTCCGAGTGCACTACAACTCACAAAGATGGAAGCATCAATTGACTTTGACCATGTGTCAGATTTAGTCCAACCAGGTAAATTATCCACATGCAATTTTTTGTACTTTAATATTTTACCTTACTTGTTTGCTAAATTCTTCCCACTTCATCATTGCAGGACATGTTTATGCAGTAATTGCAGCTGAAGACAATGAAGAAGGAACAAATTATTACCTTTGTCGTTGTGTGGATGCAAAAAAGAAATTGGATCGCCCTGTGGTAGATGGAGAAAATATTGAGTACCCCATAGGATCAGTAGTTGTTACTCGTACATGGCTTAGAAGGTACCCAATGAAGAAGTCTAACATGTGGTTGTTCAAGGACTTCGAGACACATAGGAAGATTCTTCATTATTCTAACCTTGTTGTAGCTTCAAATATTCATTTGATCAGATATGGGGGTAGACCACTAAACAAGAACCTATGGAAGGTTCGTGAGTCTGACCATGAGGCCATACTAGACACGATAAAGAGTAGAGCAGATCCAGATGGTACATTGGATGAAATGTAAATGTTAAAAATTGTAATATCAATCTTATTTGGATATATGTACATGACTTGTATTTTTGACTTCTTGAGGCATTGTAATATAAAAAATTATGTTTTTGTCTTGTTTTGTGTGATTTTATGTAAATAATGTCATTTTGGACCATTAGAGTTCACATGGGATCATTTCGTGAATTATACTCTGCTAATATGGTAAAAGATCTAAAAAATGCTCATTTGTTGTCAATCACTCAAAGTGTGAAAAATTGTCAAAATTCGGTATGGTTTTTCTCGATGTTAGTGACATGTAAGAATGATCCGTCTGATCCTAGAAGGTCATGTTATGGCACTCTAAAAAAGCCTCTCTCAGTTTTGGTAGACTCGGATCCAGTTGCTCATGGCGACTCTTTCTCGGTTGCGACAAAAAGCGTCAGATGAGTTCAATGAAAAGTTGCACAATGCCCCATCTTTCAATCCGCTCATCGCGAAATTGAAATGTCAGCTCGTACGCATCGGGGTGGTCGGGTTTATGCTAGGAATTCCTTCTTTTTTCTCTCCAACTCGCCTGATTGTTGCGGGACACACCCTAGCAGCGAAATCACCCAAGTGCTCAAATTGCTCAAAGTTGTCAATATTCGGCATTGCATTTCTCAGTTCCCATTAATCATAAGAACAATCCATATGATCTTGCGGGGTCATGTTATGGCACTCTAAAAAAGCCTCTCTCAGTTTCGGTAGACTTAGATCCAGTTGCTGGTGGTGACTCTTTCTCGGTTGCGACAAAAAGCGTTAGATGAGTTCAATGAAAAGTTGCACAATGCCCCATCTTTCAATCCGCTCGTCGCAGCACCGAACTGTCAGCTCATACACGTCGGGTTGGCCGAGTTTACCCTAGGAATGCCTTCTTTTTTCTCTCCAACTCACCCGATCGTTGCGAGATACACCCTAGCAGCAAAATCGCCCAAGTGCTCAAATTGCTCAAAGTTGTCAATATTCGACATCGCATTTCTCGGTGCCCATTAATCATAAGAATGACCCATCTAATCCTGTAGGGTCGTGTTATGGCACTCTAAAAAATCCTCTCTTAATTTTGATAGAATCAGATCCAATTGCTCATGGTGACTCTTTCTCGGTTGCGACAAAAAGCGTCAGATGAGTTCAATGAAAAGTTGGACAATGCCCCATCTTTCAATCCACTCGTCGTGACACTGAACCGTCAGATCGTACACATTGGGCTGGTCGGGTTTATGCTAGGAATGCCTTCTTTTTTCTCTCCAACTTTCTCAATCGTTGTGGGACACACCCTAGCAGCGAAATCGCCCAAGTGCTCAAATTGCTCAAAGTTGTCAATATTTGGCATTGCGTTTCTCGGCACCCATTAATCATAAGAATGATCCATCTGATCCTGCGAGGTCCTGTTATGGCACTCTAAAAAATCCTCTCTCGGTTTCGGTAGACTCGGATCCAGTTGCTCGTGGCGACTCTTTCTCGGTTGCAACAAAAAGCGTCAGATGAGTTCAATGAAAAGTTGAACAATGCCCCATCTTTCAATCCGCTCGTCGTGGCACTAAACTGTTAGCTCATATGTGTCGGGGTGGCCAGGTTTACGCTAGGAATGCCTTCTTTTTTCTCTCCAACTCACCCGATCATTGTGGGACACACCCTAGCAGCGAAATCGCCCAATTGCTCAAATTGCTCAAAGTTGTCAATATATCGTGTTTCTCGGCCCCCGTTAATCATAAGAATGATCCGTCTAATCCTACGAGGTCATGTTATGGCACTCTAAAAAAGCCTCTCTTAGTTTTGGTAGACTCGGATCCAGTTGCTCATGGTGACTCTTTCTCGATTGCGACAAAGAGCATCAGATGAGTTCAATGAAAAGTTGCACAATGCCCCATCTTTCAATCCGCTCGTCACGACACCGAACCATCAGCTCGTACGCATTGGGGTGGTCGAGTTTACGCTAGGAATGCTTTCTTTTTTCTCTCCAACTCGCCTGATCGTTGTGGGCCACACCCTAGCAGCGAAATCACCCAAGTGCTCAAATTGCTCAAAGTTGTCAATATTCAGCAGCGCATTTCTCGACGCCCATTAATCATAAGAATGATCCACTTGATCCTGTGGGGTCATGCTGCGGCACCGAACCGTCAGCTCGTATGCATCGGGGTGACTCATGTCTTGGATTACAAACACATATTTAGGTTCAAAGCTTAAGTAACAATAAACTTTGTGCAATTATTCATCTAATCATTTGGTACTGCAATTATGGATAACCATGATAAATGATTTGCATTAACTAAAAAGCTAAAAATCCATGCAACATTGTATACCGTTAAAACTATCAAATATATCCAATACAAACAAATAGGCTTTCCAAAAGCCATATGGACTTAGAATTTCACATATTCATAAAACAAAATATATGTTCAAAATTGCTATAAAGGCATACAACATGATATCCAATAAAGTCAAATAGGGGCTTGCCAAAATCCATATGGACATAGAATGTCACATATTTGTAATACAAAATATATGTTCAAATTTGCCATATAGGCATACAACATGGTATCCAATAAAGTCAAATAGGAGCTTGCCAAAAGCTATATGGCGATAGAATGTCACATATTCGTAATACAAAACATATGTTCAAAATTGCGAATATGGTATCCAGGGTGTAAAGGTTGATTCATTCGGGGATCCGTAAAAAGAGCACACAAGTCAAATTTATTAATTTTCTTTTTCTTCACTGCCGCATATGATAATTTGTCAGCATAAAATTGCTTTTGTTCTTCCTTCTTACGGGACCAAAAATTTATTTGCCCACTCACAGATTGTATGTGAGATACAATAGATTGCAAAGAACTAGCAAGGTTTTTCCTATGGGAGTTTGTTCTAGTGGGATCTTTTAGCCTTGTGATTAAACCTTCAAGCTCTTTTTGGCTATTTTCTATTTGACCTAATAGGTTTTCTTGTGTACCTATGGGATGTCTAGGGATTGTAGGAGGTTCTTGATGTGCTTCTTCTTCAATATGGTCTTCATGAGGAGGTGATTGAGTGTTTTCAACATTTTCTTGTCTAATCTCATTTCCTGATAATGAAAATAAATTTAAATCAATAAACCTAGTTTAATCTTCAAATTAATAAAAAAATGACAATAAGAAAATAAAAATACATACCTCTTCGAGCTCTTCAATGGTGTGGCGGCATTTTGATGAGAGATGGATAACTTGCCCAATTTCAAGCTTTTACAAAGGGCGAGTGCAAGAAAATGGCACCCAAAAATGCCAAAACGCGGGTTTGGAATGTAGAATGCACCCAAAATTCGGAGCAGGGTTTTTTTGAAGTTTACAATGCACATAAGGCACACGCCTTATAAGGCATGCGCACTTTAGGGCGCACACCCTATAGGCTTGGTGTGCCAAGCCTAGGCTTGGCACACCAAGCCTATAGGGTCCGCGCCCTATAGTGCGTGTGCCTTATAAGGTGTGCGCCTTATGCGTTTTTTAAATTTTTTTTGAAGTGTGGCACCTTTTTGGTACCACAACTTCATGCATATACCAATCTATTGGCCCCTTTTACAATTTAAGAGATCAGGAAAGTAGTTTTATCTTTGGCACACCAAGCCTATAGGGCGCACGCCCTATAGTGCACGTGCCTTATGCATTTTTTAAATTTTTTTTGAAGTGTGGCACCTTTTTGGTACTACAACTTCGTGCATATACCAATCTATTGGCCCCTTTTACAATTTAAGAGATCAGGAAAGTAGTTTTATCTTTTTCGCCAGACAAGGCTCTGGGGCCGGATGGTTTTACGACTCTTTTATTCCAAAAATGTTGGGATTTTTTGGGCTCAAAATTGCTGGCAGTAATGGAGGAGTCAAGAAAAATCTCATCCATTCTTTGAAACTTCAACACTACAAATATTTCTCTTATTCTGAAAATCAAAGAACCAACAACTTTTGCAGATTTTAGGCCCATTTCGCTATGTAACACAATATACAAGATCATTGCCGAAGCCATTTATCTGCGATTACAAAATTTGATAATCAGAATCATATCACCAGATCAAGGTGGCTTCGTTCCAGGAAGAGAAACCATGGAAGGTGCCTTGGTTGCTCATGAAGTGTTGCACTCCATTCACTCAAACAACACATCTGCTTTTATAGTCAAATTGGATATGATGAAAGCAAGTATGAAAAACTCAATTGGTCTTTTTTGTTTAAAGTCTTGAGAAAATTTGGATTTGCTGAAAAATGGTGCAAATGGATTAGGGCTTGCATTTCAGGAGCTCATTTCTCTGTGTTAATTAATGGAGTTCCTTCTGGTTTTTTCGCCTCTATGCAAGGTGTGAGACAAGGTGACCCCGTATCGCCATCTCTGTTTATAATTATGGCAAAAGCTTTTAGAAGAATTATTAAGTCTAAGCATGATCAAGAGCTCTGGAGGGGTGCACATATTGAAGGTACATCTGTGTCAGTTACACACTCTTTATTTGCTGATGACAAACTACTATTCAGTAAAGCAAATGTTCAAGCGGCAAAGAAAATTAGGCAAACTTTGGACCTCTACATGACGGTTTTAGGTCAAAGAATTAATGCCCAAAAATCTAAAATATATGTTTTAAATACAAATGATACAGTCACAAGGAATATTATGGATTCTTTGGGGTTTTCTCTAGAATGTCTTCTTTCCACATATCTTGGCATTCCATTTTTTGTTGGTGCCAATAAGCTATCTTATTGGAAAGCTATTATAGATAGAATTAATAATGTCATATCCACATGGAAGGTCCACTGGTTGTCTTTATCAGGGAGATTACTCCTAATAAAATTTGTCTTGTTTGCAATTCCCAATTATTTCATGTCTGTCCTCAAAGCCCCGGTTGGAGTCATACAACAGATTGAAAAAATTATTAGAGGTTTCTTATGGAGGGATAATATGTCAGAAGAAAAGAAGATTTCACTTATTTCAATTCAAGAAATGGCTCATGATAAGAGGGGAGGGGGTGTTGGTCTACATGATCTATCTAAAAGGAACATCGCTTTTAGAGGTATACTTGTGTGGGAAATGGTCTCCAAACCAGGCACCAAGTGGTGCGGAATCATGCAAGAAAATATTTGGACTCCATAAATCCTTCTCAAGTCATTACAACCCTTGATCCCCTGAAAGGGTCAGCTATTTGGAACTTCATGATGTCTTGTAGGAATATTATTACAAGATATGTTTCCTGGGCAGTCAATAATGGAGAGAGCATTCAATTTTGGGAGGATTCTTGGAATGGCCTGCCTCTCTTAAAATTTTCAGAACTCTTTTTGGATTCCATTCCAATTATAAAAAAATTGTTGGGGTTCGCTTTTGATAGATTATGTTAGTGGGGTGGAAATATTTTCTGGGAAAGCTATCTAGAAAGATCCTCTTGATCTTCCGATTAGAGATGATCAAAGGTCATGTCTTCAAGAAATCTTGTCTTCAAGAAGAGTGTATATTTTAAATCATAAAAAAATTTATTATGGGCTCCAGCTCAGGATGGCAAATATTCAGTCAGAGATGGTTATGTGGCTGCCCGACATATGGAAAATCAGCAAGTGAAGAGTCGATCTTATTCATTTTGCTGGAATAGTGTTGTTCTTCCTAAAATAGGCTATTTTGCATGGCTAGAATTAAGAAAAAGGATATTAACAAGTGATAGTTGGAAAACTTACGCATTACTAACTCTTTCTCTTGTGTCCTTCACAACTGTGTTCTATGTTTCTCTCCAATATAGTGGATTTTCTGCAATCTTGGGTTCCCTTGAAAAATATCATTCATAAAATGATTCGGGCAGATTACTTGAATGATAATCAACTCTTGGATGCCATCCGTCAGTATGATTTATGGAATGGTCAAGCAAGAGTGGGTGGACTTTTCTCTAGCTAGCTTTTGCTCACACATGAGGAATATCCTACAATATTTGATAGCATAAAGCAGTCTCTTTCCCTGCAAAATGTGAGACCCTTCCAAATTGTTGCCCGCAATGCTAGGAGAAGCTTAAACCTAGAATTAAAAAGCAGAATTTTCTCTAAAATGCATGCCACCCTAGAAATTTTAGGTCATGATCATGAACAAATAGAGTCATCTGTTATTTCTCCGATAATGCCAGTGGGTGATTAAATTTGTATGCAGGTGAACAATATATCTCCTCCTCGACTCTCCTTTGATCAAATCAATGAAATCCACGGTTCACCGATTGAAGATCTGATATCGGCCTTTGTTGCACTCAATCTCGGTTATGGATTTTTGTCAAGATTACAAGGATTGGAGAAGTAATCCTTGACTCTCACCCCAAGTTCAGGGACCAACTCGTCATTGTTGGTTATGGGCTCTTAGTGTTTGCAGCATATGAAGATGTAATTTTGAAGATTTTTTCTGGATTGGGGCCTTTCGATTCAACCCATTAAGTCATTGAAGTATCAATATGGGAGTCATTTTGTATTTCAGCTCTATATAACCGGTTTTGTGAGCACTCTCGTAAATTGATAAACTAGTTTGCATACTAGTTCTTCTCGGTATAACATATCCGGTTTCATCAACATTCCGGTATTTAAAGCTCTGATAATATAACCAATTTTTGTTGACTTTTTCCTTTGTGGTGCAATACTCCCATCTTCTCACTGGTTTCGTCATTGTTCCAGTTTCAAACCTTCACCAGTTGCAGTGATAATTCTGTATCGATTTTATTGTTCCAAAATAATTCAATCGGTTGCGTTCCTCTCTTTGCGCTTTACAAATATTCGAATATACTCTCTGGTCACTAGTGATGGTAGGTATACAATGTTCAGGTATCCCCACACAACTCTATCAAGATCATTGATAACCGGTTGTCAGGGTCGATTCTAGGATTTCTCTTAGTTTATCCTATTCCACTATTCTCATCTATGGCTTTTATATCACTATAATGAATTGAAGAAAGAGTAAACATTTGCTAAGTATGATATCACATGAAATAGGATCCCTATATGTATCTAATAAATATATGATTGAAGTAGGAGGTAAATCACTATTGTAGGCTATCATCATATATAATAGTGGCATATGAAGTGAGCTAGTTAGTAAGGGGGAACATGCTTACATGATAAATATCTACCAATGGGAGTGCATAGTGAGGGAGAGTGGGTAAGGATTAAATATATAAAAAACAATAACAAATAAATGCAAATAAATGAAGCATAGTTGGGGTTACATTTAAACACTATTTTATTTTAAAATAAAAGGTACACCAATTAAAAATATCAAATATGAAAATTAAATATACATAAAAAATAGCCAAGAACCCTAGGGCAAATCCTTAAGGGGTTCATATTTCATATTTTTTACTAAAATAAGTAGCAAAACAAGGGTTTTGGCCCTATATACAACAACCCCTAGGCGACATAAAATAATGGCAGCAAAACTAGGGTATTGGCCCTATACAAGCTCAAGTCGAACATGTCATTAACAAGAAGTTAGAAGACCATTGTTAAAACAATTACCAAACCAACAACAATACAATAGAAGAAAGATAAAATCCCGACTCAGGAGTGGGGAGAGTTATGAACATCATTGTAAGTAGGATCAAGTAGGGAAATCCCCTTAGAGTTTCAGTCTGCACTTGGAGTAGACTCACCAGGAGTGGACTATTTCTGCATAATAGGAGCAACATGAGTAAAATCCTCAAGCCCAAAGGAGGCCACACCAGTAGTATCCAAGGGGTCATCAAAGGCCTCAAAAATAACAAGAGGCACAACCTCATCCTGGGAGGAATCATCATCAGCATGAGAAGAGTCATTATAATTAGAACCATTGTCAAATCAAGTGATCAACAACCACATTCTTCCACCAAGTTGTAGAACCTTTACGATGTGATAGAGAGCAATCGGAAGATGAGCGACTAGTTGAGAAGCAACTATGAGAAAAAAAGGGGAGGCCCTCATAATCTAGCGATTGAGTCCATGGGCCTATCCCTAACCATAAGAACCATATCCCCAAGGAGAGGAATAGAGATGTCAATGTCAATTATAATATGAGCAAAATTAGAATGACCCATGACGGATGTGGTATCATCAACCTTCAAGAAGCATCTAGTAGAGCTCTTGATGGCCTCGTAACAAGAATACTCCCAAAAACGAAGAGGGATATTGAGAAGATGAACCCATATTGGTCACACATTGAGTGGTTTAGTAAGAGGGTTGAAATAAGCTATCTAGGGTTTGACCGAGAGAGAATAAACTCCCTAAGCCCACAACTTGCTCAACACCAAGTGATGATCCATAGAGGAAACAATGGAAGAAATTAAAAAACCTTTAGCACAAGGGTAAAGCTCAATGATGCTTAGCAACCAAAGGATTCCAAGAATCACTCACCCAATGATGTAGATCTAGAAGGGAAGGCTAGAACTCGACAAATATGCACACAAAACCACAATGTTTGTAGAAGCCAACATTTAATACCACATATTGGCCACAAACCACAACAGGGTAGGTCTTGGCACAAGGGAGAGGATGAAATTTTCCATTGGGAGGAAGAGTACCAATATATTTGGCAACATGAGAAAAGCTCCATTCACCAGTGGAAGAAAAAGGCCTAAGAGGAGGGGCTCCAACACAAACCCTCGTAGGACCACCAATAGGCACTAGTACATTTGGGCCTAATTTTGACGGCTAATTGTTGGATTTGCGATGATACAACGTCAGACTTCCGACCAACTTTACCGTCGAAAACTCTTCGTCGGGCTTCCCGACGATGTTATGAAATCCTCCAATGGCGGCTATATTTGCACCCCTAGCCACAAATTTCAACGGATTTCTATCAGAATTCCGACGGATGCTATGTTTGCTCCTCGACGCCTTTCTGACATGGAAGTGACGTTGGATATACAGCATCCTTGTCAGATGTTTCATTAGTTGTCATCGGAATTCTGATGGCGAGAGATGATGTGGGTCAAACGGCTTTGTCGTCGGTGCATGAAATCATTGAACGAGTTCTACATTTAAAAATTGCATAAAACATTTATTATTTATTTGATTTAGTGTTATTTGGAAAAAATGATTATCAATGATGTTTCCTTTCTCCAAGAATTGTCTAGGATCTTTCCGTCAGATAATATGTAACATCGAATGACTAAATCTTTTCTTTACAAATGTTTATTTTATTTAATTATTATCTGAGCGTGAATTAAAATTTGTATCTATACGGAAGCAGAACATACAAGCTGAAGAGTCATGTGCAAGCAAATTTCATAAAAGAAATCAAGTAGGTATTATCTTGAATGAAATGGAAACAAGCTCATCAACTGCCTAGAAGAGAGCAATTGGAGAAAAGAAGAGGAAAGTGTTAAAGGGTGATAAATAGATAGAGAGTATGCAATACAAACAAACAATGTCTGGAGTGTGTGATGTGACGTCTCTAATTTATGTCCGAAGGGACTAACTAGTTTTGGAGTTCCTGCGAAACCTATTGGGCCACGCTTGGAGGAAATCAATGTGTTCATGCAAGGAGCACCTTTTTTCTATTATGGGAATGATTATTTTGCACCTCAGGATATTTGGAAGTCAATATCCAAAAATTTCTAGTGTGGAACCAGAGTTGGCGGACTCGAAGTAATTTCTATAGCTTTCAGAAGACCAAGAGGTTATGTACAAAATCTCCCAATAGAAGGACAATTTCAAGCATTACCTCTCCCCCATGACTATTCAGGAAGCACTTCCTTAGACAAAGGACTATTGGCCTCCATGGGATCAAAGAAAAAAATTGAAGCATAGAATCTTCGACGATGTGGTGGTGTCCTTCGTGAAGAACTCTGCACTATAATTGAAAATTCACAAGGGAAACTGCAAGATAGTGAAGAGAAATACATTCTTGAAAAGTGGGAAGAATGTATCTTGGTTTGGGTGGGGCCAAGTCAGGTGGCTCCTCTAGAGGTCGATGAGATAGAAATCATATTAGGATTTCAAAAAGATCACACTCATTGAACTTCGTGTGCGACTGATCGATTGTGTTGTTTGGGTAATGCATTCCAAATAGATACAATTGCATACCATTTATCTGTCTTGATTAAATCCTTTTATCCTGATGGCATTAAATTAAAGTACTTTCTCTTCTATCTGGTATTGGTGGAGAAGAGGTCGATAGGTGGCAGGTCAGGTTGATGCAAAGCAACCTCTTCTCCACCAATACCAGATAGAAGATAAAGAACTTTAATTTAATGCCATCAAGATAAAAGTCTTTAATCAAGATAGATAAATGGTATGCAACTGTATCTATTTGGAATGCATTACCCAAACAACGCAATCGATCAGTCGCACACGAAGCTCCATGAGTGTGATCTTTTTCAAATCCTAATATGATTTCTATCTCGTCAACCTCTAGAGGAGTCACCTGACTTGGCCCCACCCAAACCAAGATCCATTCTTCCCACTTTTCAAGAATGTATTTCTCTTCACTATCTTGCAGTTTCCCTCGTGAATTTTCAATTATAGTGCAGAGTTCGTCACGAAGGACACCACCACATCATCTAGAGTCTATGCTTCAATTTTTTTCTTTGAACCCATGGAGGCCAATAGTCATTTGACTGAGGAAGTGCTTCCTGAATAGTCATGGGGGGGAGAGGTAATTCTTGAAATCGCCCTTTTATTGGGAGGTTGTCTACATAACCTCTTGGTCTTCTGAAAGCTGAAAATTACTTCGATTCCACCAACTCTGGTTCCACACTATAGAAATTTTTGGATATTGCCTTCCAAATATCCTTCGGTGCAAAAACATCATTCTCATAATAGAAAAAAGGTGCTCCTTGCATGAACACATTGATTTCCTCCAAGCGTGGCCCAATAGGTTTCGTAGGAACTCCAAAACTAGTTAGTCCCTCCGGACATAAATTAGAGACGTCACATCACACACTCCAGACATTGTTTGTTTGTATTGCATACTCTCTATCTATTTATCACCCTTTAACAATTTCCTCTTCTTTTCTCCAATTTCTATCTTCTAGGTAGCTGATGAGCTTGTTTCCATGTCATTCAAGATAATGTCTGCTTGCTTTCTTTTACAAAATTTGCTTGCACATGACTCTTCAGCTTGTATGTTCTGCTTCCATACAGATATAAATTTTAATTCACAATCAGATAATAATTAAATAAAATAAGCATTTGTTAAGAAAAGATTTAGTCATTCGATGTTACATATTATCTGACGGAAAGATCCTAGACAATTCTTGGAAAAAGGAAACATCATTGATAAACTTTTTAGCAAATAACACTGAATCAAATAAATTAAAAAAATTTCATATAATTTTTAAAAGTAGAACTCGTTCAATGCTTTCATGCACCGAGGGCAAAGCCGTCTGACCCACACCATTATCCATAATAGAACAAATCAATATAATAGGCTATTATAAAGAATATATACAAAAATATGAAAGAACATTAAATTACCATTACAAACCATTAAATACTGAAAATAGATATAAATTTGTAAATGTCTCCCTACAAACACCACAACCATAACCAAAACAAAAAAAATTCTTACCTGCAAAAACTAAGTAGCTGGTGAGTTGCAAGTCTACAACATCTCTCAAATGATCAATCCGTTTCTTAATTTTGTTCTTCTGATTAGTCAATGGATTTAGTTGCATGTACAAGTTTTCTATTTGAAGCCTTATGTTTCCCTATATTTGAGACTTAATAAAATTCTTGTGAGTAGGAAATTGATTCAGGAGTTATCTATGAAGAATTTGGCAAAGTAAATGATGACAATCAAACTCAAATTTTATCTGCCTTGAAAGCCTTTTATCTTGATGGCATTAAATTAAAGTTCTTTCTCTACTTTCTAGTGATCTCTGGAGTAGAGGTTGCTTTGCATCGACCTGGGATACATTTAACTTGTGTTGTATCTGTAGAAATATGTATCATAGGTTGATGCAATGCAACCTCTGCTCCACCAATACCAGATAGAAGAAAAAGTACTTTAATTTAATGCCATCAGGATAAAATGCTTTCAAGACATATATTAGGTATAAAAGGAAGCCTACCCTGTCATTTGAAGGGGTCTACCTACAATTCAAGTGATCTCTTAATTATAAAATCAATTCAATTCCAAGTGAACAAGCAATCAAGCATTGAAGGAGAATTCAAGTTGGTGCAGGTGCATTTGGAAGACCAAAGGACTCAATGAAGCCATTAAAGAATTTTGAAGGTCTTAGGAGTGAAGAGCCAATCAATTATGATGTCTTAAGGTCCATTATGGCCTTTAATGATGAAAAATTATAATAAGTTTGTAATTTATCTTAAAGGGCCTGGTAAGGACCTTAGGACCAACAAAAAGATGTAATAGGAATTCATGGCTTAGGAGTCTACAAGAGTTTAGGAAAGTTCAATAAATCATTTCATGACCTTGTGTGTCAAAAATTAAGAATTTTTTTATCAAATGGTTGATGTAATGCTTTGTACAACAGAGAATGTTGGTGTACGGACTAGGACAAGCAATAACAACAAATTTTTGTTTTCTTGAAATTTTTTGGTGTTTTGGCTTATGGTAACTTTGTCTTGAGTGTGTATTCGAATTCCTAATGCATTGAAGAGATCTTGAACATCTTATTTGAAGGGAAGATGCACTGATAATCCATTTGTCTCAGACTTTAGACTAGTTGCATTGACTATTCTAACAGATTTGTGCAATTTGGCATTTGATTTGGTTGATTTACAATGAGAATGGTCACTCCATGAATGTAAAAGGCCTAATATTCATGGGATGGAACTCCTCTAACATGTACAATAAATTACTAACAGGTTGATGTGCAGATTGGGTGGAGAACCGGGGTGCTCACCAAAACAGCGAATGTAAGAGTGGAGAAATTGCTTGCTAAGGAGCAGCAGTAGAAAATCCGCCTTAAGGAGGGTCACATTTTATGATTGAGAGTGTTTAGACATTTCAAATGAAAGGTGAATCCATCATCATTTGGATGGTATAGTGTTTGGGAGAGGGGTATATGAGAAACCCTACTTTTAAGGGTTTGTGAGAGGCTAAATAAGGGATTTTGCATCTAAGAAGGTTAACACTTGTAAATAATTGCATTTCCTTAGTTTTGAATCATATACTTTCCAAAGCAACCTTTTGATAGTAGATTTTGTGTACCATCCTAATCCAAAAAGCATTCATTTTGTCTACATCCGATAGTCATTGCTAAAATCAGTTTAAAGTATATTCATTTAGGGACCTTTCATAAAATATTCTCAAAATACACATCATAAAAGGATCTTAAAATATTCATTGTTTATAATGATAAGAATTTGGTTGTTCCATACACCTTCCTTTACTATTTTAAAAATATCATCGACCAAAATATTGTGCAGCAGTAGTATGGAGTGCATTTCATCTATTTTATGCCTAAATATTTCATCATACCACTTTCTTTTCAAAGGCAACTGATCGATTGTGCTGTTTGTGTAATGCATTCCAAATAGATACATTTGTATACCATTTATCTATCTTGAAAGCCTTTGATCATGATGGCATTAAATTAAAGTTCTTTCTCTTTTTTCTAGTGATCTCTGGAGCAGAGGTTGCTTTGCATCGACCGGGGATACATTTAACTTGTGTTGTATCTACAGAAATATGTATCCTAGAATGATGCAATGCATCCTCTTCTCCACCAATACCAGATAGAAGAGAAAGTACTTTAATTTAAAGTCATCAGGATAAAATTCTTTCAAGACATATATTAGGAATAAAAGGAAGCCTACCCTGACATTTGAAGGGGTTTACCTACAATTCAAGTGATCTCTTAATTATAAAATCAATTCAATTCCAAGTGAACGGGCAATCAAGCATTCATCAAGAATTGAAGGAGAAATCAAGTTAATAAAGATATTTAATAGAGGAGATATTTAATAAAGATATCATCTTTTAAATTAAGAAATGGGCAGGAGATTAAGAATACAAAGCTTCCATATTGCACACTTCAAGGTATATTCAAATTACAAGTTACATTTATAGGGTTTGTCCTATTCGAGCTAGCTACTATTTCAACACATTCTAACACATTTATCTATTTTTATGCAATAATTAGTAGTAGCTACATAGACTAGCATGGTACATAAGTTCTTTTCTAATAGTGCCCTTCATATGCAATTCTTTCAAGATTATTTAGTTGTATCTACCTTCTTAGGTTATGCAAATGGAGATTAGATTAGGTTATGTATCTACTTTCTTGCTCTGTAATTCTCATTGTGTTTAATAAATTTTTATCCCTTTGGTGGAAAAAAAGGAGGTTGATGATAAATATCTATGTTGTCTATTAGTTGATTCCCATGACAATAAGTGGTTAATGTTGATACAAAGTAACACTAATAGGAAAGTTTGATGACAATCTAATACACATCACTGTTGAACATACCCCTGTCTCATATAACCCCATGTTGGCTAGGACCCACAATAGTTAGAAGATCTTAACTACTACTGTCCTAAACCTTGCATTGACAATCACAATTTCACAGTGAGTTGAGTTAATTAGTCCATTAGGGAGATTGGGAAAGAGGTTGGTATTGAGTTAGGTGTTGGTGGAAGGTTTAAGGAGGTACACTATCATCATAATTAATGTTAGAGAGTGGTGTGTGAAGAATAATGGCCACGAAAGGAGCGACTGTCCTAAGTGCTTGAGACTGCCACAAAAAGTGAGTGTTGCAGCAGTGAATCTTCCTTTGACCTTTGTGTGTTTGGGAGGGTAAATACCCATGGTGGTATATGTTGAGTGGTTGGAAGGGTAAAGATCCACATATCAACTATCTACTTTGACATCCTAGGATGGTGTCCACCTACTCTAAAACCTTGTGGGCACTCTCTGTCTAATACTAACATATGCATAACATGTGCCTCTCATATAACCCTATGTTGGCTAGGCCCCACCATAATTAGAAGATCTTAACTACTAAAAACACTAGATTCTCCCCTAAAAGGTTGTTGAGTCATAGAAGGCCTAGCTTAATAGCCCTATAGTTTCTCATACCTAAAATAACCTTGTGTCGATGATTGTCACATGTGACTACCCTATGGCCCCTACCATGCTCTAGACCTTTGTCCCTAATATTGATACTATTGGGTTTTTCTTTGTAAATCATATAGTAAGTCTAAATTATCCTTTGAAGGATGGAGAGGCCTATGGACACTTTAGTCCCTTCATCAAGGTTACAAACTTCTCTCATGCCTCTTGTGTCCTCCCATGTACCACCTTTTCCATAAGAGACTTTTCCATAGCAACCCTAAAGTCATTTGGATTGGCCATATGTAGGAAAACTGAAATTTTGGGCCTTCCACCCTTAATGAAATAATTGACAAGTAACATGTCTTGAATGCAATCTACAAACTAAAAGAACTCCAAAAACTAACTCTCATGTTGAGCCACTATGAAACCTTATTATGTAAATTGTGAAACTCATCTATGCATCTTTGTCAAAAATATTTTGAAATACAGCACACTTTGAAGCACTCCAAAATGGTATCTGGAGAGGGTTTCCAATGTGAGTTGGTGCATTTTATCCTCCCACTACCACCAGGTGGAATTAAGTCCTCTCAAAAATTGCATTGAAAATTATGCCTTTAGGTTGCTCACATATAGATGCAACCCAAAGCATAAGTCCAAGCTAAGTAACCAAGACTTATCCTCAACCCCATTTGTGGATCTTAAAAATGTAGAGGATTGGAGATGAAGCAACTCTCGAATATGATCCTTTGGCTCATGATATGTGCTTTCTATAGTCTATACCTCTTGTATTTATGCATGATGAGGCTAGGTAATGTGTATTGATCAATATTCTATCTCCTCTATGTGTATTTCCCAAATTCAAGGTGAACTCCTGATAAGCTCTTAAGATGCAAGTATATGCTCCTCTACTACAAGTGGATCCTCATGGCTTGTAATATTTGACGTCCATACTCGGGCTACTCATCTTGGTGAAAACTCTCAAAGTGATATGACCCTTCCTTCCATTTCCTACACCCTATTTTCTAGCCCACACCTCATAACCTTTATCTCATTTCCTATCATTATTACCTTCCATCTACCTTTCATATCCCCTATCTTAACCTCCTCCACTTTCCTACATCCTATCCTAAACCTTAACCTCATACACACTTACTTTTACTTCACCTACCTAACCCCATTCCATCCTTCACATCCTTTTATCTCCCCCCATTCACTTTCCTACCTTCCAAACCCCTAACATATCCTAACTTACTCTTTCACCATTACATCCTTCATCACTTACCTCCCTATCTTATCCTAACCCACACCTCATAACCTTATACCTCTCAGCTTCCATTTTATACCACCTTCCTAACGGTACACTTATGCTCCCTTCCAAAACACCGACAAAAAATAGCACTCGATCACTACACAATGCTCTCATGGTTCTGCAGTAGGGATTTTTTGTCACAACCATATATACCAGCATCCATAATTAGGATATATTTTACATAATGGCACTCGATCATGTAGGTTTAGGTCATCCCTCTCCTTAATTAGGATATATTTTAAATATGGAAAGTAATGTTAATATGTTTCAGGCTTACTATATTGTTCATTATTTAAAATGAAGTGTTTAATTAATACATGATTGTAGGATTGTTCAACGGTTTAGGTCTTGTAAGAAATTCTTCTTTTAAATCGATCATATCATATTACAGAAACCTCTCACCATGTCTACTATTGGCAATTAATCTGATAAATCTATAATAAACTTTGAATCTAAATATTTGAATATGTATAACAATCAATTTTCTGATTATACCCTACCTTTTTTCTTCAACCGGATCTTGTAATGCCCAATTTAGAGTGAAATGATGATAATTGAAATGGCCGCCCTGACAAACACATTCCTACAGCGATTGAACCAGCACATGGAACCTATGTCCGCCTCCCTCCTTCGTGTTCATCGGGGGATGGCCCAACAATAACTTCTCGACTTACTAGACCCTCACCCGCGACTTCTTGAGCGTGTAATCGATCCGGATTCTTTCACTGGAATCGGCATGGGAGGAACCACTTCATTCTGCAGCTGGAGCATTTGTGGCATAAAGGTCCTACCAGGAACCAACCATTTGACTTGATTTGGTTTATCTCGTCATAGTGTCGAAGCATTCATCCAGAAGCGAGATGTGGGCAAGGAACACAATGCATTATGACAAGAAAATCCGAGCGGTGACTGCAATTAGGAGGTCGAGCCCTGACCTCGTGTGAATTAGATTTATTCTTTCTCCCCGGTCGATTGAGCGCATAAATGACCTGATCTGATCTCTTTGTCCCGTAGTCATCCAATCAGCGCATAAATGACCTATCCCTTTTCATATGAGAAAGAGCGCCTGACCTGATCTCTTTGTTCAGTTGAGCGCATCAGCATATCGATCGAATGCATCCTGATCGGGCCATACACTAGTAGTATAGCTAGGATAGCTGGTATTTTGTAATGGCAGAGGCGGGATGAAGAGGCGGGATTTTGTAATGATAGAGGTCGATGGGACGAAGAGGCAGGATTTATGAAATGACTTGGTCTTTTTTCTTTTTTTTTAAGTAATGCCTGCAGTCATTGAAATTTTGACAAACGCGGGCACTTTTTCTAAAATAACACAAACGTCATTGCCAATTCCTTCTCTGTCGAAACCAAATGTTGCATTATCGTTGGAATTCTGACGAAATCAGGCATTTTTTCAAAAAAAATCAAATTTGATCACAATATACCTTCTCCGTCTGAATTTTAGGCCAAATGTATTAGTGAGGATCACCAGACCAACCCACAACCAAGAAGGCAAAGGGAGGCTCACTAGCATGAGAGGCGGGATAACTCACAAGTACAAGACCACACACACCACTAGCTAGGATAAGAGCCTGAGTAGAAACCACCATGGAGGAAGCAGGGGAGGTAGGTGCAAACGAAGCCATAGTAGAAGGAGCGATTGCAGATGGAGCCATTGCAGACAAAGTAGTTGTAGATAGAGTCATTGTAAGAGGGGATACACTAGCCATTTGCATAATCTATATCAATTTGTTTGGTTAAAATAACATGTTAATCATTTGATGTGAAAGAATACATCACATCTACATAAATATCTAAGGAGAATAAATAATAAAATTTAACCTACATAAATGAGTTACGACAAATTATGGGTACATATTTAAATTTTAAAAATAGAATGTGAAAATAAATAATAAATGTGTATCTTCATGTTGATGAAGCTAATAAAAATTTGAGTATGAGATAAGTCTAATATGTCATTTTTAATTTCAAATATGGTGAATTGACAGATACAATTAATATCCATGCAATATCAAACTAAATTGGTAAACTTGGGTCAATTCTAGGTAGGTAGAAACAATTTTCAAGCTTACAAATTTGAACCTAATGTATAAAAATGATCTTTCACCTAAGTAAATGAACTTATGACCTAAAGACATTGTTTACCTACTATTACCTTATGATTTTAACAAATCATAAGTAACCCTCTCTCAAAAGCTACATAAGGTTATAAATTATTTTTCATTTCTAATAATATTTAATTCTTTTAAGAGTTAAATATTATCATATTGTGCAAAATATTTAAATATTAAGCTGTGTTAAGTTGGGTAAAATTGAATTATATGAATTTTACCTTTCAAGTAAATTAATTTTTATGAGAATTAATTGTTATTGTAATGTGCAAAGATTATTGCACCCAACCATATTGGAAATGCCGGTGAAAGTGGAAAGGAATATAAGTGGAGGAAATCAATATTGGGAGAAAAATATGGAGAAAGAAAGTTGGGTAAAGGGAAGTTACAAGTAGTTACCCAGCTACTTGAGTATGGACAAGATCTTTAAAAAGGAACCATTTTTATTGTAAAAAAGGTTCTGCTCTACGAAAAGAAACGATTAAACATGTAACCAAATTTTAATTTGTAGTGGAAATACATACTTCGTCAAAAATATTTTCTTTCCTTATGAATTTATTCTTGAATAGACTTTGTGCTTTTCTAAGTGAGACTGAGCTATGTATCACAATTATTGAGAGATATTAATAAACCGTTCTTTATCAATATTTGTAAATATTCATTTGAAGATTTATAAAATTATTGAGAGACTCTGTGCTCTCAATATTTATAAATTTTTTTTATTGGTGAGTATTTATTTCATTTTCCTCAATATTTGTACCAAATTTATTAATAGACATTGTGCTATTAATAAATGTTCATATTTTATTCTGGTTGGAATTATTTATTTCTTAGAGAGGAGGGATTATTTTAAGTACAAATTATCATTTGAGGAAGATTCTCCTCTTGTAAGTAGATGGAGATGCTTTACGTTGGAAGAATTGATGGGGAAAGCATAGTGACATAATTATTTGCTAACACCTAAAAATAAATATTGTCCTTCATGTCTAAGCCTACAATAAAAAAAAATTATGTTGAAAAATACCTTTAGGAGCTTGTTAAATGAGGATCTTCTGCTAAAAATAAGTGTACAAATTTGTTTCAATAATTTTATAAATTCTTAGAAGATCGTAAGCACTGATACAAGTAATGTTGATGTGATTATAACAATGTTGCGTTTAAAACTTGAGATTGATGCAAGTTTAATTCATGCATTGATGTAACAAATAATACATAACGTAGGAAAATAATGAATGAGTCCTGATCCTTTCTTAAAAAAATGTAGTGGAATTGTCAAGATAATAATGGGTGGATTAGGGATTGATTACATTGATAATATGAACTAGGGGTGATGTTCTTTAATATTTGAACAAGACATAATTTGCATGCTTTGACATAAGAAATGATGAATGACTAATTAGAAGGTGATTATCTCAAATATAGCAAGATTTGGTTCTTTTGAAAAAGAGTGTGTAGAAAAAAATGACGTGGATCATTTGTACACCTACAAATTTCAGCTAGGAAAGTTAACATATATAATGAAACATGGAGAATGTCTAAGGTTTATGTTATGTTTCTAAAACTTAATTTGGGAATTTGTATTAAAAGGGAGCATAAAATGGGACAAAATCATGTGCTAATACCAATTACTTATGACATCCACACAAAATAGAATAAACAAATGATAATAGTGCAAGGTACACACTTTGCACCATTATAAAATTATATCTAGCATGT
Source organism: Cryptomeria japonica (assembly GCF_030272615.1). NCBI lineage: Eukaryota > Viridiplantae > Streptophyta > Pinopsida > Cupressales > Cupressaceae > Cryptomeria > Cryptomeria japonica. The sequence continues at coordinate 644,150,758 of NC_081406.1, read as the reverse complement.
CATTGTTTTTGATAAAGTTAAACGGGTTTTACATGGACCCGAAACCAAAAGTTTTACAACAACCGGCCATCAGCCAAACAAACATGAACCAACATCAAAACAGGGGAGCATCCCCAAGCAGTCACGAAAATAAAGGAAACACAGACAAACACGACAAAACAAATCTAGCATGTCATGTGTTGAATCTATTTTTAGTAATGGTCAAAGCTTTGAGGCCACAACAATATGCCTCATCCCAATTCCTAAAGACACTTCAACTCAACTTAACAAAGATTTCTTTCATCTATTGTGGCATCCATACATGTCATAGTCACGACAATACTATTTGGCATAGATGTTGAGAATCATAAATTCTACATCTTTATATAATGTTTACAATACCTTTTGGCTACCTTTTAGGGCTAGCTAGCTCACATCTTAGATGAGAGATTAAAAAGTGGATGGTCCCTCATGAAAAATGAGAAATGTGAACATGCATACTTTCTAGCAAGAGGTGGTAGAAACAAAATGACATTACATCATGAAATGTATAGTGGTTTCCATCTCAAATATAAAGACAACTTTATTGTCTTCCTTGGATAGGCAAAAATAGACAAAACAACAAACTTTTTAGTATTGTTCTTTCATTTAAAATTCTAGCAATGAATCAACTTCAACATGAAATAGATAAACAATGCATCTTTAAGGAATGCATGGGGCTACTAATTCCTCATGCCAGTGCCCAGGAAATGTATATTGTTTGCATAGATTCTATTCCGTTAATTTCGCTAGGAAATGTACTTTATGCCAAGTAAACATCTCTAGAGTCTTATACTTTTTTGGTGGGCACTGAAGATCTCACACCCACAATTGTACATGACTATGCTCTTCGTCTTATCTGTGGAATTCTATTTTGTACCATGTTTATGACCTTTCGAAAAAACGAAAAAAGAAGTTTATGACCTTTCGATCTGTATATGGTGAAAATGGATTAACAATATTGAAAGACTAAATGAATTCAACCACAAAACCCTAGCCTAACAACAATAAAGATCCACCATAACATATGAAGATTACCTAAGACAATGCAAATCAAATGAAATCACAAAGATTATACCATCACATGTCCAATAGGGTTTGGATCTCCATTCTTCCTATCTCCATTGATCTTGCTTGATATATTTGCTCTCAGATTTTATGTGAACAAGAGCTCAACAAATAACAGAATGTGGTTGCAAGTAGGATCGCCTATGTTCAAAAGCGTAGTGTAGTCAAGTAGTCAACGGGGGGGTTTGATAATGAAGGAAGCATCTCCTTATATAGAAGACACTATATGAAATGGAGGGATAAGATTGAGAGGTGTAAAAGGAGGTCGGCTATGATTAGAGGGTAGGTAAAAGAAATAATAAAATAATGAAAGGGGTAGGTAGTGTATGAATTAAGAGATGAATGACATGTGTCATGAATTAATTAAATAAATAAAGATTTATTTAATTAATAGGAGTGAGATCAATTAAATAAATAAGATATTTATTTAATTTAAGAAAAGGATAATTTAAATAAATAAATGAATTTATTTAAATGAGAAATAAGGCTAGAAGAGGATAAATGAATTAATTAAATAAATAAAGATTTATTTAATTAATAGAAGAATTAAGCTTAGATAATTAAATAAATAATATTTATTTAATTAATAGAAGAATTAAGCTTAGATAATTAAATAAATAATATTTATTTAATTAAACTCGACAATTTTGAGTGTCTACACGATCTATTCTATGAGACAAATTATTGTTTTTTGTGACTTATTCTGCTAATTTTACGTAATAATTGTTAAGATTAACCTGTTTGTTATACTCTAACATGGGAATCTAAGACATGTGACCATGAAATGATTTTATAACTACAATTCTCATCCAAAACAGCGAAGAAAAGATCTAAAAGCCATGTTCAATTTTTGGAGATAAATGATGATGAGAACGTGATAAGATAATATCATAAACTGAATGCACACACAAAATTATACTGATAAATTTATTATCACACAAAAAAACTAATCAAAATGAAGCCAAAGCGTGTGGAAAAAGCGCATGGATATATATGATTTCCACAATTACAACACCAGTCTTAACATGGAAATGTACTGCTCATTGAAATAAAGGATGGATTCCATTGCCCACTATCCCATTATTCTCATGTTACAGTAGAAGTAGAACAAACAAGTTATCTTCAACAATTATTGCGTAAGATAAGCAGAAGAAGACACAAAAACAATAATTTGTTTCCTAGAATAGATCGAAAGGTCATAAAGTTTGTATAAAATAGAACTCCACAGATAAGACGAACGAAAACAGTAACGTACAATTGTGGGCGTGAGATTTTCAGTGCCCACCAGGCTGATACATTTCCTAGCGACATTAACGGGCCGACCAACTGTCCAAACAAAATAGGGCACCTGGGCCGGCATGAGCAATTAGAATTACTTTTGAATCATATGTAGCTATGCCTAGATGTATTCAAATATGTCACTATTTTTTTTTTAATGATGTACTGTTATCTTGTGTTCACTTTTTATTAGCCATTCTCTATTTATCGATCTTTTATTTAGGGAAGAGGACCCAGTATCTGAGCGTGTTCTGATAACTGTGATAGCACTTGTTGATTTAATACCCACACTTGTTGATTTAATGTTCAATTTTTTGACAATACTGTGCCAATCGTTGTGACTTTAAAATTGTTATTGCTGGTGATAACTACCAATAATTGAATGAAATGTATCCCTTAGTTGTAAAAAGAAACCAACCGTGTGATGCCACATCAGCTACACAAGTAAGGGGGCCCCTTTTGCACGACCATTGGTCTCACCTTTTTCCTGGGCTGTTTTGGACACCTTGACATTTGCATGTTGATGCGGCATCATATTTGATGATGTGGCCCTCAAACCTTAGTTAGAAGTAAGCTACTGTAAAAAAATGGGAGCAATTAAAAAATGCCATGCAGAATTTTGAGAAGCGCGAAGTTAGGGTGCTCAACTACTGGGTGCGAAGCAAAATTATGTGACTTTCCCTTCAAATTTTTGTTATCTTCACCTAATTAACCTCAATCTAGGTTATTCATATGATCTTTGCTAATTTTAAAATCCTTAATCTAGGTTATTCATATGATCTTCGCTAATTTTAAAATCTTCAATCTAGGTTATTCGTGTGGTCTTTGAAATTTGGATTCTACAATGAATGGTCTTTTACCATCTTTATTGCTTTGTCACGCTTGATTGTTTAGTGCAAATTTTCTTGCTTGTATTCAATCAACGACTATTAAGATCAATTATGTGTCGATCTTTATCTGCTGCCCCCTTGGAATTTGAAGATTGACTCATATATAATTTCTCAAAAAGAAAAGTAATTGAAGAATATATCCATGAGGATATTATTGTTAGCTCCAAGATTGCACTAAATCCATAGAATGCCTAGCTCCAAGTGTTATCTTTTAATTGTTGTTTTAGATTTGGATTTATTTTGGCAAATCATAAAAGTTTGTTTCTAAAAGATTATCTATGAACTAATATGAATTTGTTTATCACTTTAAGATTTATGAGTTAGTTGCTTCTAGATTAGAATGTGAGAAGATTTTTGACATCAACGTTTCAGATCACACTCTATGATCCATCATTGGGATGATAAAGAGCAAATAGAATTGAAAAATATGGAGTATAAGGAAATTGATCTCATTAGATTTATTAGTATAAGAAAATTTAGAATATAAGAAATTGATCTCATTGTGTTGTTTTATTTTATTTGAATCTTTTTATTTATTTCTAATATTCTATATCAAAGAATCACATCTTCCATAAAAATTATATGAAAAATACTAACATGAAACTCATATTCTTAATAGGCTTTTCCCTAAAGCATCTTCTTAGGAGCCCTCTAATATTTCTAAAAGATATTTTCAAGGAAAACCTATGATTTTCTCAACGAAAGTTAGGTAACCTCACCAACAAGCTTTAATATTTAATTTAATACAAATTTAAAATTAAAGACATAAATTTTTTCTTTGTTTATATATAAAAGATTATTATTATTATTATTATTATTATTATTAAGCTAAAGTTTCCTATTCAATTTACAAAAAGTTTAGATTAGATACATTCATTTAATTAATTATCTAAATAGTCAATTAATTATATGAAATTAATCAAAGAAATTCAATTTAATGTATTCGTAACAATTTATTATAATTTAATTAGTTTAGTTATTTTATCAACTATTCTAAAAAATACCTAATACCTAAAATAAGTAGATCTAGATTAATTTATTTCATTTGTTCAAACTAGATTAATTTATTCAAATGCTCATTCAAAATGTAAAATGAGCACCAAATTCTTAAAAAATTAAACAAAACATTTATTAATGCTATGAGATTTCCACAATCTATTTTATATTCTTTTGAAATTTTCTAGATTTGATTGTGTGTATTTTTTTCCCATCAACGTTTCGAATCACACTCCGTGATTCATCATCAAGATGAAAGAATTCCATTGCCAAAGTATGAGGAAAAAGCTCATGGGCATATGGATTCCATTGCCCACTCTTCCATGATTACCCATGTTACAGTAGAACAAACAAGTTAACATCAACAATTATTACGTAGAATAAGCAGGAGAAGACACAAAAACAATAATTTATCTTCTACAATAGATTGAAAATTCATGAAATTTGTATAAAATAGAATTCAACAGATAAGACAAATAGAAGAGTAACGTACAATTGTCTTGTCCGTGAGAATCATCACTTTGATTTTTACATCAACTTTAGCCATAGACATCCTATTGTCTTGTCCACATGGATGATTCCATGTGTTGCTTTTCCATGCATATAGGACCTTAGGAACACTTAAATAAATCAGCAGTAGTCTTTAAATGCACATTAAATTTGAAGAGTTTGAGGAATGCTTAGTCTTTAATCCTAATAAAGAATGGATATATCCATTATACAAGGAGAAGAAATATTCGATAAGATAATAGTTTAAAGTATATGGAGAAAACTTATCCAAGATCTTATCTTCGTTTACATAATTTAAATATGTAGCAATGAAGAATCTCAAATGTATATTGTAAATTACAAATCAAGTTGTCATAAAACCACTTGGTAAAAAATAAATAACAATCTCACTTGCAAGTGGTGTATTTTATACTTCACATTTTTATATTTATCTTATCCATCAACTTCTCATTCCATATAGATAGGCTAGTGAGAAAGAGAGAGTAAGTGGTGTATTTTATGCTTCAAGTGGGGATGATAGTGGTACGGATACGAGACAAAAAAAGGTTGGATATAGATAGGCTAGTAAGAAAGAGAGAGTAAGTGACATGGCCATAGTAGGAAGAGTAGGATATGTTATCAAATAAGATAATAAAAATGATATAGAATAAAATATGAAACTATGCCTAAAACAATAAATGGAGTGAGCAGTGCTAATGAAAAATTTAGGGATAAAACTATTAATGGGAGAAGAGAAGGAAAGATTAGTAGTAGAAGTGGAAATGGTAGAAGAAGCACCAAGACCATGTGTAGTCATGGTACTAGTAGGAATAACATGGAATGTTGGTGAAATAATTTAGGATAAGGTGGTGTTATCCTTGCAATATGATGTGCTCATATGGGTGCTAAGTCATGTAGGTGCTTGGTAGATATTATTATTTTATTATTTTATTATTTACTTTAGAATTTCGAATATTTGTTGTAGTGGTATTCATGAGGATGGTTACTTATAAAATTTGTATTTTCAAAGAGACTTGAAGTTTCATTTACTTTTATTAATTCTAAGTTCTATAAGCGATATTGGAGCATCTTATTATGATGGGTGGTGTCCACACTAGTTTGACTCTTATTTTAGAGCACCACACTTGGGAATGTGTTCCCATTCTTTACATGAAATAATTATTGTGTTAATAATGATTTATATTCATGGAGCACTAATTGACTGATCATGGGAGGTGTTGTATTTTTCTCATATGAAGAGTTTTTGTTTTAAGAAAGTGTTCATGGTTTTCCCTCTCCAATTCTCTATTTATTCGATACATTCAGTATTTTCTTTATGGATCTTTTTGAGTGAAGTTATGTTATGCTACCAAAATTCTACTATATTGATAATTTATGACAAATTAGATGTATCATTGCAACACAATGTTATTGGATAAAAATAGACTCATACTCTTTGGTGGTGAAGTTTTCATAAAAAATTTCTCTATGAAAATTCTTGTGTTATGTGTTTATCATGTGTGTTGTTAAAACACAATGTTATGTATACATAGGTATAATATAAGGTTATTAAACTATATATATAAGGTTATAAAATCTTACAATTTATTTATTATTTATTACCTAAATCATGTTAATTATGGATCATAGAGTGTGATCCAAAACATTGATGTGAAAATGTCTACATAATCTAATATACTTTTTCCATAAATTCATCAAAAATAAATTATAAAAAATCTATTCGTCTTAACTAATTTTGAAAGTTCCATTGAAAGCCTAAATAATTATAGTCACAGCTAATTAAACTAAATGAAAATAAGGTGAGATGACTCTTCAATTATCATGTATCCTTGTATATCAATTGAATTACCTCTCTAGTAAGTTAGTGAATCTAAGCAATCAAAGTATCATAATTATTATCACATATCCTATACAACATTTGAATTAATATGTTCAATCCATTAAATACCTATATAATTATAACTATAACAAACTAAAATATAATAGAAGAAGATAAGGGGGTCCTCTTTACTTCTCAATTATCTTTGTAAGACCTAAGTAGTAGTCAATCAAATTACCTCTCCCTTAAGTTGACGAATCTAAGCAGTCAAAGTATTGTAACTACTAGCACATATTCCATAAACCAAAGCAATATGTCCTCAACTCTTTTTTCTTGTTTTGGTAATGGTCAAAGCTTTGAGGCCACAACAAGATGCCTCATCCCTATTCCTAAATAGACTTGAACACAACACACCAAGAATCCAAAATACAACTTACCATTACATGCACTCGCATCTAATCCTCGATTGAGTCCTACTCCATTTGATAAATATTTCATCCATCTAATTGTGGCATCCATACATGTCATAATCACGAGAACACTATTTGACATAGATGTTGGGAATCATAAATTCTACATCTTTATATAACATTTACAATACCTTTTGGCTACCTTTTAGGGCTATCTAGGTCACATCTTAGCCGAGAGGTGGAAAAGTGGATGGTCTCTAGTGAAGATTGAGAAATAAGAAAATGCATGCTTTCTAACAAGAAGGTGGTAGAGACAAAATGACATTACATCATGAAATGTATAGTAGTTATTGACCATGTGCAAGTGAGATGAAGCTTATTTCTAGGTTCGATTTATGTTTTTATAGAATATTTTATAAAATAGTGATGCTTTATGGGGTTGTTTTCTTCAAATTATTTTTTTCCATGTATATATAATATAATGTGTCGAATTTGTGTATCTTCTAATTCTTTTTTATTGACCTTATATAATTATTTGTGATGATTAGTAACGTATGATCCTAACTTATAACACGCTAATCATTTTTATAAGTGACCTCGCCTTAACCATTTGGGTTGAGAAACTAAAATATATGATTTTTTCTTACGTAATACTTGTACAAATGTTTAATCAATTAAACAACGAAAAATTCAAACTATAATCTTTCACACTTCTAATAGATTTTATGATCTTAACATAAAACAATAAAAAATAAATTGATTTTTTTTAATGATATTATTTTCAAAAAGAAATTTATGCAAAGCCCCTATCATGTTATGCTCTCATTATTTATATATTTTATATGCTATTTAGGACCATATGTATACCCTCACTCAAGTTATTTAAATAAAGTACTATATTTATATTTGATGACTATGTTATCCATATGAACTTGATAGCCAAAGAATATGATGTGTTTCATGTTACAAGTCTTTTGTAGATGTTCCTAATATTATATTGTGCAAAAGATCATACCCATCCATGAAATGACACTAGTCTTCAATTTGAACAAGCCTATTTCTAAAAATATTGTTAGCCTTGTCTTAAAAAAATAAGTATATACACATTCTCATGCAAGTTTATATGCTTGTTGGATATTATTGAATGTTTAGAATGAGTTTCATTATTCAATGATAATTTGGATTTATTTTTAGTTAGGATGTCCAAGTATGAAAGTCATAATACATAGTCATATTGTGGACATATTATAATGAATTAAAACCATTTCTCTTCATTCATTTTTATTTGCACAATATTTTTTCTTATGTAAAATACCATTTGAATTAATTTTCGTATATCTTATAACAATTTGGATTTACCATCTACATGTAATTTCTTACACTTAAGGATATGAGTAGTATGAGAGTTTAATAATCCAACAAAGTGCAATGATGGGGATGATTATATTTATGAGGATGTTTAATTATCATAGGTTGTACATATAAATTTTAGGAGAAGTGGCTAGGTAGTGTCTCAAATGTACACATTAGGGTAAAACCAACTAGATCTTGAGAATATGTAAAATTTCTAGAATGTGGAGATAACACTCTAAAATTGTTTCCATTGAAGCCAAGTAGTATTAGATATAGATATGATAATAAATCAAATTATCAATGTTTAGTTCCACATATGGACTAAATTCGTTCCCCAATAAGGATGCTATTATCATATTTATAATAAATCACTCCACCCTAGATATCTCTACTTAAGGTATGGGAGAATGCATCTCTAGATTGATTTCTCTTACTATAATTTCATTGTGTATAAATTTATTTCTTTCAATTATTGAGCAATGGAAACTAATGATCTCTATTACATTATAATCATAAATTCATTTAGATGATATTTGAGCAATAATAAGAATGTGTCGATCTTTAGAAGTTATTATAAACTAGCTACCAAAGACAAAAACTACCTATCCAAAGCATCGAATTGCACAAAATCATCCACAACATCCAAAGTCACAATTTCACACATTCCTCACAAATTGAACAAGCATGGAAACCTCATCCATACTTTGCACTGTTTCCTCATAGTTGACCAAATATGTGAGAATTTTGCCTTGCAATTTTGTAAGGCTAATGGATTAGAGAATAAATATAAATGAATAAACTTGGAAAACACCTTAAAATTCGTTATACACGACCTTTGCAGCTATAGTCTTTCCAATATTATTATTATCACATATTCTAACTTAAACAAACATTTTATAACTTCTAGTCTCGCTAGATGCTTGGAAACCTCTAATGAAGCCTTTTCTAATGTATTCATTATTTCATTCACCACCTTATTTACTAGCTGATATTTACAGTTGTATATATTGACGTTAGTGAAAATTAACAAATAAAGAAAGAAATGAGTGTAATAACTTTCTATCATGTGTAGAGGTTAGAGCACATGAATTTATGCATAGACCTCCCTCTAAATAGAATAAGTCTTGATATCACCAATTATATAGAAAATGTATATTTTTCAATTCAGTGGTTCCTTATCATATGCCTCATTCAAGGAAGAAACCTCATCAGTGTCACTTCCAAGACTTCCATTTATTCTTACTATTTTTTCTTGATAATTTGTATAATAATGGTACATACTATATAAGTTAAGTTTTTTATTAATATATAAAAAATAACAATCATTTTTTTTATTAGTAAAGCGGTGTTAACTAGGGCATTGACCCTTAACATATTCAAAAACTATAAACTGCAAAAAAACAACATCAAAAGTGATGATGTTGGCAACAAGAATCACAACCCAAAGGCAAAAAACAAACCACAGTTGGACAAGCCAAAGAAGACCCTATCAAAGCAAAAAACACCCAAAGCCCCAATCAAGGAATGGGAAAGACACCCAAATCCAGACAAAGGGGGGCTTGGAAGAGGGGAGAAGACTTCCCCTTTCGCCTGTGAGAAACAATAGTCCAGGCGATGCTATCATCATGATCATCAAAAGAGAGATCAAACGAGAGGGACCCCGCAGGGTTACACCCAGAAGTGTCAATAGAGTGTTGCAACAGAACAACAGGGGCTTGTTGTAGAGCAACAACAGGTTGTGGTGAAAACTGCCAATCCGTGGCTGCGAGGTGATCATATTGTACAAATGCACAAAACTGCGTCCATGGCCCCTGCCCCTAAAGTGTATCGGTCATGTCACTGGCAGATGCTCATATGCCCACACCTGTAGCAATGTCACTCCGCAGCCCAATCCCACTGATCTGTGGTACACAAACTAATGCAGCTCATAATATAAATGTACCAGCACACACGATCCCTAGGCATATATGGTGTGCTGAGTAACTAGTGTCTCCAGTGCACCTCCCTAGCCCACAGCCAACCCTCGTGTTGCTCTGTCCAGACACAAGAACCCACTAATCACTCCTCCCAGTACTGCTGGTAGCGCTAACCCTATCGCTGCCATGGTATCCCAAGCAACATGTCTAGCCCTCATCTCCAATGCTGGATCCTGGAACACTCGTCTCAGGGCATCCCTGTCTCTGTCTCGATCGTAAGGAATTAGCTCCCCATCGATCAGTATCCGTAGAATCTTGTATACATCCTACAGGGTGACTGTCATCTCCCCCATCGGCAAATGGAACGTGCACATCTCTAAGTGCCATCTCTCCGCCAGTGCAGTCAACAATCTCATGTTTGCTCGAAACTCAGGCACATACAGAATATGTCTCAATCCCATAGCCTCAATCGTAGCTCAATCCTCGAATGTCAACTCAGGTTGCAACCTCTGAGTCGATGGGAATCTCTCCCATGACTCTAGCATAGGCAGATACTCCTACAGTCAAGCAAATCAATCATGTCAGTCATAGTGGCATTCATTGTTCATCACAAAATGCTACTTTTTATCTACATACATATGGTACTCTATCCTAGTGACACTCACTGTTCATCACAAAGTGTTGCTTTTTATCCTAGTGGTACTACCTGTTCATCACAAAGTACTACGTGTTTTGCACTCCCTGTTCATCACAAAGTGTTGTTCACATTTGCACTCCCTGTTCATCACAAAGTGCTGCTCACATTTGCTCTCCCCCTTCATCACAAAGGTGCTGCTCATATTGGTACACCCTGTTCATCACAAAGTACTTTATATGTCTTGGTACTCATTGTTCATCACAAAGTGCCTCGACCTATTCTAGTCTTCTCTAGAGGACCTGCTTGAGTGTATCCCCTCAGCAGCTTATCCAATCGACAGTGTATGTTCATCACAGAACTGTCGATTTGACCTCGAAGACACAAATTCATTTTTAGACACAAACGCGCTTATAGACTGCACAAACGCACCTAAAAAACACTAATGCGCATGAAAAACATAGACGTGCCTATGCTATGCACATACGCGCTTACCTTACACAGACATGCTTGAATTTCACAAACGCACCTACATGACACAGATGCGACCGCATTCTGCACAGACGTTTTTCCATACATAGACGCGCCTGGCACCAATGCAGACGTGCCTAGCGAGCATAGACGCGCCTGGCACCAACGCAGATGCGCCTGGACGTTTTTGACATTTTTTGGCCCCTATCCTAGAGCGCATTTATTACCCTATCTAGCATGCATCAATGACAACAATAAATGTAACAAAGTACAAGGAAGTTTTGTGGTACTTAATGGCTCTCCTGCATCTGCTGGCCTCTGGAATCGGCAAACGCAGTCGAATCTGTGAATCATTGCCATCATTGCTGACTGCTGATGCTCTATCTCGCTCTGCACTCTGATCTCTTGAAGGTGTGGATGACAATGAGGATGTATTTCCCTCATGGTCTATTTATAGACTGTCCTATCCCTATTCCTACCCCTCGTTTCCCGAGTCAGTCTTCTCTATCCCGTGACTCTGTCACTCCATCCTATCTGGTCAGTCCATTCTAGCCTTTCTTTCTTATCGAGAGATTGTCTGCGATCTTTCCAGACATTTTCATCCAATCTCTCGAGGGGGCATATCATTCCCATCTTGGGGCAACTTTGTATCAGTTCATCTTATCTTCTTTGAAACAACGCGACAAGCCGCATTGTCTCAAAGAGGGGCAAAATGTAGACACCTAAAATTGTCATGTCTAATTAAATAAATATTTTATTTATTTAATTACTTTAGCCTAATTCTTCTATTAATTAAATAGATCTTTATTTATTTAATTCATTCATTTATCCTCTTCTAGCTTTATTTCTCATTTAAATAAATACTTTTATTTATTTAAATTATCATTTTCCTAAATTAAATAAATATTTTATTTATTTAATTGATCCTACTTCCTCTATTAATTAAATCAATCTTTATTTATTTAATTAATTCATTAACCTTTTCTACCCATGACACATGTCATTCATCTCTTAATTCCTACACTACCTACCCCCTTTCATTATTTTATTATTTTCTCTACCTACCCTCTAATCATAGCCGACCTCCTTTTACACCTCTCAATCTTAGCCCTCCATTTCATATGGTGCCTGCTATATAAGGAGATGCTTCCTTCATTATCAACCCTAACTAACTACTTGATCAATTGACTACTTGATTACACTACGCTTTTCATATGCGATCCTACTTACAACCACATTCCATTCTTTGTTGAGCTCTTGTGCACATAAAATCTGAGAGCAAATATATCAAGCAAGATCAATGGAGATAGGAAGAATGGAGATTCAAACCCTATTGGACATGTGATGGTATAATCTTTGTGATTTCATTTGATTTGCATTGTCTTAGGTAATCTTCATATGTTATGGTGGATCTTTGTTGTTGTTAGGCTAGGGTTTTTGTGGTTGAATTCATTCAGTCTTCCAATATCGTTATTGTTGTATCCATTTCACCGTAAACATTTTGGCATGCCCAGTGGGACTCTTGTCCCTTTTGCATTTAACATCCTTGTTGCAGATATTGTATTTTGAAGTTCCAGATCTGACATTTTTGACGGTATTTTGGTATTCTCGCGCCTACGTACTTTCGGATCGCGTTTATGATTTTCTGTCGCATTTGCGACATCTTGGATCGTGTCTACATCCTCGACAATATTTTATTTTTTGTAGATTTTGAAAACCGCGTCTACGTTCTTTAGTCGCGTCTGTGGTGTTTTTAGGCGTGTCTGTGTCCAGAAGCTGCTTCTGCGTTCTGAAACCGTGTCTGTGTTTCATACAAGTGCATCTGCGTCAGAGAGCTGCATCTGTGTTTGGGGTAACTGCGTTTGTGTACACTTATTTGCATTTCGGATTTTTATTGATTCAAGTTTTTAGTCATTCGGTTTTATTTTTAGATCTGGTTTATTTTGAGCTAACATTTGCAGATCTAGCTAATGAAATTGGTGCAGCTTGCCTTGAAAGCAAAATCGTTTTGTTGAAGGCCCCTATTTTCACAAAGTCTTTTGGATCTAAAATTTACCTAACTTGTGTGCTTGCAGGAAGGGGTGATTATTTCAAACAATCCAAACTACTAACAAATCTTTGTTGCAGGTCCTTGGCAACGGTTTTTGGATTTTTATTGTGTGCCTTGTTTTTCATAGACTAGCAAACACTTCAATTGGTGCACTAAAATTGAATCATTGTCTTTTGTGTCTTGAGCAATAGGCTTTTTTTTGTTTCATCTTTAGAGGGCCTATCTCCCCGTGTGGTCATTAGGACTACTAGTGAGGAGAGAACGACCCAAGTGGTAGCAAAAGAAAAGCCATATTCTTCCAAACCACTATAAATAACTATATTCATGGTGAAAACTATGAATAACGTGTGCTGATTAGTTCATACCGACACTATGTCTCCCCATAAACCCATTTGATCAAATTTATTTGATCATTTGTAGGGAGTAACCCCTACCGGCTGGGAGCCTTCTATATTTAAAGAGCTGAAAGTGCTGCATGTATAGCCACACAAGCGGATGCCCTTACTAGCACCTTTTTGTTTTAGAAGCCCAAATCCTTCTAGTTGTTGGGGCAGGAGGTCGGACCTCTGGTAGCGGCCCACACACATATGGTTCTTAGTAGAGATACAAAGTTCACCACTGGGAGTTTTTGTGGGGACTAATGCTTGGCTGACCCAAGAAGTGAGTGCCGACGGTAGAGCCAGTAAGGTCAAACATCTAAGTATCTGCTCTGAATAGCGTAGCCTCGGGGGTAAAACCCCATGTGGGATCAACAACTATTGTCTTGGCTAGCCATAAGAATTGTGCTTGACTTATTTTAAACATTCAAACAACAAAACATTGTGTCTTTTGTGCCTTCAAGTGTATGCAAAATAATTTTACATCAAACAACACACTTTTCTTTGAGTCATTTTTGTCTAGACACTTGCAAACATTGAGTCCCCATCAACACTGTGTCATCTTGTCACGAAAAACAGTCAAACATTCAGATTTGGTCACAAAATAACTTCATAGATTGGAAAAAATTGCATAAATTTTGCATAAATGCATCTATGTCTGATATAACCGCGTATGTGTTGTATAGCCACGTCTATGAAGGGCAGAAACGTGTCTGTGTTCCCAGAATCAACATTGCATTGACAAAATCTCAGAAATGCGTCTGTGTTTAATAGAACCGTGTCTGCGTCAGGAAATCGCATCTGTACAGTATACAGGCACGTCTGTGTTCAAAATTGAAAAACTTTTACAATCTAGCAAACACACACAGTCAGTTTTGAAATTCTTGAGCTTCCTAGGTTATCTCTTCAGGTTTTCACCTAGCATTCAACCTGTCTTTGGGTCTCACAAAGTCCATCATTGCTTTACGCCTCACATTACAGTCACATTTGTCTAAACTTGAATCAAAAGGTCACTTGCTTGTCCTCATCTTGCTTTGTCAACACACTACATACAACAACATTTTTCTAAGTGGTCCCTCATCAAGGTCTATCACCTTTGGGTCTCATTTGGTCTTACTTAGAGTCAAGGTCAACTTACCTCATCAAGAGAAACTATCCTCTCTTTGAAAGCCACACCTACTCTACTACATACATACTTGGTCTCACATTTTGGACATTGCAAGTACACCTCAGATTCATTTACATTCCATCCAAACTCTTGGTCTTCCATACTCTTTTCATTTTCATCTAGTCTCAAACATCTTGGTCAATACCTAGTTCATGGTTGAAACCCATTCCCAAAAATCTAGGAGAGAAGCTAAAGAGGCTCAAGAGTCTGCAAACATGAGTTCTTATGAGTATGACAATGATATCTTTTTCAATTCTGATCATACTACATTACCTGACATGGATGCCTATAGAAACATTCCAAATGTTGAGAACAGGGACACTACAAACAACAATGATACACACAATGACAATATGGACAACTTTTCCGTACATTCAGCAAATGTGGAAGAACCCATTATGGATCCCCATTTCAATCGATTGATTGAGGAAATAATGAGGACAGATAGACAATACTTCTTACAAATGATCGCACAAAGTGGAGCCAAGATACCTCATGATTTTGACATGTCTCAAATAATGGAAAATAGACCTTTGCAACAAACTCACCCCACCATGGATCAAAGGAGACCTAATAGTGGAGGCAATAGAGGACCACATATGGTGCCTGAATCACCATCATCTTTGTTTCAAAAACCAGAGGTCTCATACACACATGACCAAGCATATGATACTCACCTTCGCAGACCATTATGGAAGTCTTATGTAGAAAAATATGCTCAATCACATATCAATGCTAAGGATCAACCACCAAAGCAATTGGATATTCAAAGGCATGCTCAAAATTTGGACACAAGGAAACCCCGTGTCAAATTTGGGGACAACACATTAGAACATGACATACCTGTAGAATATGGTATACATGGACAAAGTAGATATTTCGTTCCTCAACATGAATCTATACCAAGTGGTCCATATACGCAGCATCATTATAGACCTCCTCCATATGAACATGTGTATGATCAATATCATCCATATATGCAACGTGCTCCTCCTCCAATTGGTGCCTCAAGCATGGGGTATGGTCCAAGAAGTCGATCTCCACCTAAGAGCAATTTGGAACAACAAATCAGGGACTTACAAAAGAAAATGGAGGACATAAATACATCGAAGCCAACATACACAATGAGAGACATATGTCCTTATCCATTTGACAAGAGAATTCCAATGCCTCCTTTTCCTACACACTTTGTGACACCTAAGTTTGATAAATATAGAGGAAAAGGGGATCCTAAGGCACACATACGACAATTTTTCACAGCTTGCATTGAGGTAGCTTCAGAAGAGACATATTTGATGAGATTATTCCCACAAAGCCTAGGTGATCAAGCTATGGAATGGTTCTCCCAACTTCCACATGGTATTAAGTCATGGGGTGACTTAGCAGAGGCATTTATCCAACATTTCTCATACAACATAGAGACAGACATATCAGTCACTACTTTGTGCAACACCAAGCAAAAAGAGGGAGAGTCTTTTGCATCATTTTTACAAAGATGGAGGAATCTAGCCAGCAGATGCTCTTGTGAATTCCCACAAAAACAAATGGTAGAAATGTTCACTCAGAATGTTAACAAATACATTGGCTATGATCTAAGAAAAACTTGTTTGTCCACCTTTAAGGATGTCATTGAAAAAGGCTTAGTGACAGAAAAGGTCCTAATTGAACAAGGAGTCATCAAAATATTCAAAGAAAACAAAGATGACTTTAAAGGAAAAGATAAGCCAAGATTTTGGAACAAAAACAAGAACACAGTCAATGATGCTGTTGTTGATGCCAATACAGTGCGACCTAAATTCATTTTTTCAGGATCAAGTTCTACAAACAATCAAGTGAATACTCAAACAACTTCTAAATCACGGAGGAAGTATACTCCATTGGGAGAACCACTTGAGTCAGTTTTCAAGAAGCTAGTGGCGAACAAGGTAATCACAATTCCATATTTTCCTCCATATGAGCCAAAGGTGAAACCAAATTGGTGGAATGATGATGAGTATTGTGAATTTCATAAGAGCAAGGGTCATAAGACAAGAAATTTTCATCGACTGAAGAACATCATACAAGATCTCATTTATAGAGGTGACATTGAGATTGAAGGACACTCATCCAATCAAGAACATGAGATGTTTAAGGAACCATTCCCAAAGCATGACAAGGGAAAAGCTAAAGCCACAGATGACCAAACCAACTATACCAGAGCATCTTATAACTATGATTCAACTATCAATCACATCTCAATGGACAATTATGTCTCTACCATTATCATCAAGGACAAAACCCCTGAGAATTCTACCCAGAGACCCAAGATTGTTTTGAAAGCCACTGGATCTTCTTCTAAACCTACCTCTGAATGTTATGTTACAACCCATCGAGGTAAATTCACTTTGCAAGGTGCCCCAGCTAAAAACACCGCTTCTTCATCAACCAAGTCTGAGTATGACCTTGTAGAACAGTTAGGAAAAACACCAGCGCTTATTTCCATCCTTGAGCTTTTACGCATATCTCCCGCACATAAATCCGTTCTTGAGAAAATCTTGAGAGAAACTGTCATCCCTACTGATCTGAACGTGGACCAGTTTCAAGCCATGGTGGGATACCTTTCCATTCCACACTCTCTTACATTCACAGAAGTTGATGATGCCTCCGTAAGTCAGCCACATAATGCACCATTACACATTGAAGCCTTCATACACAAGCATCACATAAAACGAGTCTTGATAGATGGAGGAGTAGGTCTAAACATTTGTACATTGAGCACTATTAAACAATTGGGATATTCTAACAAAGTTGTGAATTCTATAAACAAAATCACCATCAAAGCATATGATGATGAAGAGCGTTCATCCAAAGGCACAATCACCTTACCTCTCAGAGTTGGGCCAGTTACAAAGGATGTGGTTTGTCAATTCCTAGATCTTGATCTCACATACAACATATTGCTAGGACGTCCTTGGATTCATGAAATGAGGGCGGTCCCATCTACATATCACCAATGCATCAAGTTTCCTCACAATGGAGTTGAAATAACAGTTAATGGAGATCCTAATCCATTCATATATTGCAATAACTTGAGACCAAAAACTGAGACCATCATTCCCAGCAATCGTGAAGTTATTCCTTCTTCTGTGTACATTGATCCTGAGTCATTAAAACCTTCAACATCAAAACAAGGTGAACTTAAGGGCAAATTCTAGGACAAAGGCATGGGTGAATACACTTTGAATCAGACCATGTACTTACAACAAGTCATGAATTCACCAAAAGAATATGGACGACCACATCCTACTAAGCGGGTATCTATCATTACACTTGAATGGGATCCTACAATCTTCCAAAAATGGGGTGAACTGGAAGAGGAAGACTTATACAAAATTCTTTACAAAGACCTTGTAAATGATACACAAGATCACATTAGTTTACCATGTGAAAAGTATGGCAAAGGGTTCAAGATTCTACAAAAATTTGGGTATGATGGAAAAGGTCCTCTTGGGTTAAGAAAGGAGGGCATCATTGAACCTTTACAACCTAAATTGACATTCAAAAAGGAACGCTCCAAAGGACTTGGTTTTGTAACTCAAAAGATAGAAGAAGCATTACAAATCAAAGATGCCAAAATTCAACAAGAGAATCGTTATTCCACAGACTCCAACGAATGGGAATGGGGTTCAAACAAATCCTCTAGTGATTATGAGCTCACTGAGACATTCAGAGAACCAGATGAACCCACAGAAGAAGAGGAATTTAATAGGAAATTCAAAGTTGGTCAAGAAACAACCCTAGAGGATTCCACACAGTCCTTGTCTCTAGGTCCTAGGTTGAAATCACATAGAATGAGAACACCTGTCCCAGAATGCGCTACTAGTGATGATAATTTGGATTCGTTCATGATCGAGACTGATGAGAAGAGTGCCAATGATGACCTCGATAATTACCTCAACATACTTGAATATAACTGCATCTTCACTCTTAGCCCCGCTAACTGCAAAGACATTAAAGGCCTTCCCCTCGTTCATCACCAACTCATTGACTAGGATCATGAAGGACCTGCACAGCTTGACAATTCAAAAATGATGAAGCTTTTATTGACTATCTTGGCATATGAGATGATCTTCCCCTTGGGGACCATAAAGCGGGATACACTATAGAACTCAATAGCATGGCATATTTCGGTGAGGGTGTCGGGCCTTCTAGTCGCAAAAATATAAAAATAAAAACAAACTAAGGGTCTTATGGTGAAAACCACATTGTGGCGCTGTCTGACCCCAAAAAAATAAAAAGAAAGGACATATCTGAGGGCGAAAACCTCTATGAGGCACCCGAAGATGGAAGGATCGACATTCTACCAGCATCATATGAGGAAAATTCATCCATGTTGGTAGAAGAGACTATCAAAACAAATATTGGCACGGAAGAGGTTCCACACAACATATTCCTAGCCCAATCTTTGACGGAGTCAGAAAGATCAAAATTAATAAGTTTCTTCAAAAAATGACAAATCAACTTTGCATGGTCATACATTGATATGTCTGGATTGGATCTGGATTTGGTAATGCATCATTTGACAGTTGAACCAGGGGCAAAATCAGTGAAACAGAAATTAAGAAAGATGCATCCACAAGTGGCATTACTAGTCAAAGCAGAACTTGAGAAATTATTGGATGTCAGATTCATACGCCCAATTGATTATCCCGAATGGATCTCCAACTTAGTGTTTGTCATTAAACCAGATCAGAGTATCAGAATATGTACATATTTCAGAGACATCAACAAAGCTTGTCCTAAGGATGATTTTCCATTACCAAATATTGACTTGATTGTTGATCTCACAGCAGGTCATGCGATGTTATCTTTGATGGATGGATTCTCTGGATATAATCAAATAAAGATCGCATCTGAGGATCAACACAAAACAACATTTACTTGTCCTTGGGGAACCTTCTGCTGGAATGTCATGCCCTTCGGGCTAAAAAATGCAAGTGCTACATATCAGAGAGTCATGACTACTATCTTTCATGACCTCATGCACGTTACTATGGAAGATTATGTTGATGACCTCTTGGGCAAATCAATAGACAGAGACACACATTTGGACATACTTTCAGTCATCTTTGATCGGTTGGAAAAATATAAAGTAAGATTAAACCCCAAGAAATGTGTCTTTGGAGTAACCTCCGGGAAGCTCCTGGGATTCATTGTATCAAAAAGAGGAATTGAAGCCGATCCAGCAAAAGTTAAGGCTATCCTAGAGATGCAACCACCGAGAAATATCAGTCAACTTTGATCTTTGCAAGGGAGACTCCAGTCCATACGAAGATTCATAGCACAACTTGTAGATAAGTGTAATCCTTTTCAGCACCTACTACATAAAAACATCAAATTCAAATGGGATGATAACTGTCAACAGGCTTTCTAGATACTCAAAGATTATCTTCTGAATCTGCCAGTTTTGATCCCACCAATTCCAAATCAGCCTCTACTACTATACATATCAGCTACTTCAACAACACTGGAGGCACTCTTAGCACAACAGGTTACTGAAGGCAAAGAAAAGGCAGTATATTACATCAGTCGCACATTGGTGGGATATGAGCTAAACTACACACCAATTGAGCGCGCATGTCTCGCCATGGTCTTTGCTTCACAAAAATTACGACATTACATGCTAAATCATAAGACTAAGTTGGCTGCAAGGATCGATCTGTTGAAATACCTTCTCAATAAAGCAACACTTACTGGGCGACTAGCCAAATGGGTGATGCTCCTGAGTGAATTCGACATCGATTATGTGGACAGAAAAGCAATAAAAGGACAAGCCACCGCAGATCAATTAGCAGATGCTCCCATGATAGATGATGTTCCTCTAGTTTCAGAATTTCTAGATGAATCCATTTTAACAGTGTCACATGCAAAACCATGGCAATTATACTTTGACGGCTCATACACATAGCATGGGGCAAGAGCTGACATCCTCTTTATAACTCCTCAAGGGGATTCTATAACAAAATCATACCATTTATCATTTCCTTGCACTAATAACATAGTGGAATATGAGGCATTGACACCAGGATTATGG
The DNA here is from genome assembly GCF_030272615.1 of Cryptomeria japonica. Lineage (NCBI taxonomy): Eukaryota > Viridiplantae > Streptophyta > Pinopsida > Cupressales > Cupressaceae > Cryptomeria > Cryptomeria japonica. Next base: position 644,129,727 of record NC_081406.1, on the reverse strand, counting down.
ATTGCAGTTCAGTGGAAGATCCAGGAACTTCGTGTTTTTGGGGACTCTCAACTTGTAATCCGTCAAGCAACTGATGATTACCAAACAAAGGATGAGAAATTAATGCCTTACAAAAGAATGGTAGATGACCTGAAACAACATTTCACAAAGATAGACTTTGAGTAGATACCAAGAGAGCAGAATCAAGCCGCAGATGCCATGGCTACAATTGCTTCACTGATCAATCTACCTCCGAATGAGACCCGCTATGAGTTCTTGGTGGATAACCTTTTGGTTCTCTCATATGAAATCACTCCTACTGAGATGATATGTGTCGTTGGTCCTGAGTCCCAGTTATATGGTTCCATTTTCACATACCTTCGCGATAATACCCTTCCTCCTGATCTATCCAATAACCAACATTGCACTTTCATTCGCCAATCTTCTCGATACGTCATTTTAGCTGATGTCCTATACCATCGAGGTCTAGATGGCACTCTTCTTAGATGTTTAGAAAGCGACGAAGCTCATATTGCATTACGTGAAGTACATGAAGGGATATGTGGTCCACATTCTAGTGGTCCTACCTTAGCCAAGAAACTCATTAGGACTGGATATTACTGGCCCAATATGGAAAAAGACTCATATCAGTTTGTCAAGAAATGTAAGTAGTGTCAACTTCATGGAGACCTCATTCATGCGCCAGCACAAGAACTTCAACTGATTGCGACTCCTTGGCCTTTTTGTCAGTGGGGACTCGATCTCATAGGAAAGATTCACCCTCCATCCTCCACGGTCATAAATTCATTATCACTGCCACAGAGTATTTCACAAAATGGATTGAAGTTGTGCCTCTCATGCAAGTCACTGGAAAACAGATTGCTACGTTCATTCTCAACTATATCATTTGTCGATACGGTATTCCTGTTTCCATTATCACCGATAACGGGCGTCCCTTCAAAAATCAGGATGTTCGTGAACTTTGTGACTGTTTCCATATTACCCATCATTTCTCCACACCATATTACCCCCAAGGTAACGGTCAAGCTGAGGCGTCTAATAAAATAATCCTTAAAATCTTAAAAAAGACAGTCAATGACGCTGGCCGTAATTGGCATATCCAACTTAATCCCGCACTTTGGGCCTACCGCACAAGTGTCCGCACACCTACAGGAGCTACACCCTATTCACTTGTCTACGGCACAGTAGCTATCTTGCCTATTGAGGTTGAGCTGCCCTCTTTACGAGTCTCTTTGCAAAACATTATCAGTGATGAAGAATACAGGGTCTCTCACTTACAAGAACTTGAACTATTAGATGAACGAAGACAAACTGCTTTTAATCATCTCAAGGCTTATCAACAACGAATGAGTCGCAGCTACAATCACAAAGTCAAGCCTCACACATTTGAGGTAGGTGATTTGGTTCTCAGAGAAAACCCCAAAAATCAGCAAGACAAAGAGAAGAAGGGCAAGTTCAAACCAAACTGGCTTGGTCCTTACATCATTACAGCAGCATATGGATCTGGTGCATATCAACTCTCAACCACAGAGGGTGAACCTTTAGAGGATCCTATCAACAGCATGCACCTTCGCAGATTTTACACATAGATCTTTGGAATATCCTAATTCAAAAATAAAAAAATAAAAAAATAAAAAGTAAAGAAAAACATTTCGTCCAACGGTGAAAACCACTTCGGTGGCGCCCTGGGCAAGTACCATGGTGAAAAATGGGTCACCAGCACCATGCATAGAGACATTTCTCCTCCCTCCTTCAGGATTCACTTTCATCCTTTCACTTTGCACACACTTACAACCTATTTGTTCATAATAAACTTACACATTCCCATCATGGCTTTTATTGATCTACCCAAGATTGGTTCACCATTCATAATAAACCTCCCTTTTCCCCCTCTTTCCATCCATAATAAATCAGCTCCTATCTGTGGCTAAGGCAAATCCTATGTCTTGTAATGGGTGTGGAACTGAGAGCATCACATGTTTCGAGGAGTACAGTTTCTTCCACTTTTCTTCAGTCTATCCGCGCACAATCCGCAATAAAGTTTCGTCTTCTCTGCAATACGATATCAGTTGCATGGATTCAGTCAGTTTCTGAGGAGACACAGTAGCAACAATGGACTTCAACAAATCAAATCTTTCAATAGACTCAGACAACATTATGGTTTAGTGCGATCTATCCTTTTTATGAAAGTAAACATTGTGACCACAATCAAATAAGACTTATACAAGTGACAAGAGACACTAAAATTGAGGACTACAGTGGATGTTGGTGTCGAGTATTGGTTTTATTTTTATTTTATCTTTTGGTGACATGTCTTTTAGCTATTCTAAGATGTCTCTGACTAGAGATTCTATCTCCAGGATGTCTTTGACTAGAAAGGTGAGGATGGGGTATCGTCACCTATTTTTCTTTTACTATTTGTGGATTGTCTCTTAGTAATGCTATGACTTGTCCAAGGATATGAGGACACTGAGAGTCTAGTATGAACTGGGGCATTCCTTGTTTGTGACTGTCTTATCTCCATGCAAATGGGTACAATGACTTTCTGGGTCGAACATATGCCTCGATTGTCATAACCTATTTTGCCATAATAAAGCTTAATGATGATAATGCACAAGAAGCTCTTTTCACTTTCATATCTTCTATCTTCCATCCCCATTTCTTGATTGACTTCCATCATCCGTCTTGAGTCCGTGTACCCCGCTATCACATGACTGAGTACAATGACATGCCAAAAATATTTGAATTTCATGTAGTTGCACCTGCATTACCACATATTAAGCATTTCATACATACATATACATTTCACAATTGCACCATATCCTGCACACAACACATGTTAGCACATTTTACATTCTCATCATGTAAATAATCATTTGCATTATAATATTCATTTGCATTTCATACATTCACATTTGCATTGACATAACATATTAAAAACATAAAAGAACAAAAATATTGCATTCCATCATGTACATATTTGCATCCATATCATAAGCATCACATAAGAACATCTCATCACATAGGTACACATGCATATAGGTGCCACAAAGATGAATCATCTCATATATATAATCATAAGTGTCATGATACAATGATGTCAAAATCATATGACTACAATCACCTGCAGGTGTCTACATCATCATACAAAATGGTACAATACTGATACATAGGGAGCCCTCTATGGCTATGATGAACTCCCTCCCTCGGAGCTACCTAGCCTTGACAAAATTTGAGCCCTGGAAGGACCCACCCCAGGATCATCCATCCTGTCCCCCCTATCTGGTGGTGGTGGAGGACCCATAACCCCACCGTTGGACGCATGTCTTCTCTGGCTCCCTCCCGTAGCTGTCGTTGTCTGTGATGGTCTGCGGAAGCTCCTCGCCCACTGATCTGGTGGCATGGCACCATAATATAGATCCCGCCAGTAGCCTATCTCCTCTCCTGCCCGAAGGACATAGGCATATCCAACCCCTGTGTCCTCTACTGCCTGCCCCTTAGCCCTCAGTGCTGTCTCAACCTCTATGTAGCGTTGAATGGCCCGGTCCTGCTCCCGCTCAGTATCTCTGAGCAGTCTCCTCAGTTGATCCCTCTCCCTCTCCAGCTCCTGGATCTCATCTGCCTATCCCTGGCAGATCTCCCTCATCTCAACCAGCTCATCCTCCTCTACCTCGACCCCCTATGCCTCTGCCTGTGGCTCCCCCTGTACGGGTGCCTGTCCCTGTACCTGTGCCTGTCCCTGTGCCTATGCCTGTACCGGTGGCTGTACCTGTACCTACCTCTATCCCTGTCCCTGCACCTGTCTGGGACCCTGTGCTACTAGCACCTGTAGTGGCAATCCACCGCGACCCCTCACAATTCGAACCTATCTGTCCTCTCCATCGTCCCTCTGTAGCACCACCCTCCTCTCTCCAACTACACCCCACCTCCTTCGTCGGCCTCTACCCCCATCATCTCCATCATCATCACCATCCCCACCACCATCTCCGTCTAGCGGCTCTCCTGGATTTGTCAGGCATGGGAATGGATGCTCGGCCCAATACACTGTGTACTCTGCATCCATGCCGGCATTCTCGATCTCTAGCCACATATCCCAGGGTAAGGGCATCATCTCCACTAGCTGGGTAACAGCCTGATCATATGATAGTAACGAACCAAAGTGTGTCTGATCCCTAACCATTCGCGCGTACATACCAGAACCCCGTGGCATCCGCTGGATCTTGCCAAATTGCCTGCCCACCCTGTCAACCAGCTACCTCTCCAGTACATAGCGCGTCCACCCAATCAGATACATGCTCCGGAAGGTGTAGGGTAGCTCTACTGCATCATCCTCCCACTGCTCGCATCCCAAGTATGGCCTCCATATCACCGTATCAATATCATCAATAGCCCGCCGCCAGTACTCCAACCTACCAATCTGTGGCTGCGAGGTGATCATATCGTACAAATGCACAAAACTGCGTCCATGGCCCCTACCCTTGAAGTGTATCGGTCGTGTCACTAGCAGATGCTCATATGCCCACACCTGTAGCAATGTCACTCCGCAGCCCAATCCCACTGATCCGTGGTACACAAACTGATGCAGCTCATAATATAAATGTACCAGCACACATGGTCCCCAAGCATATCTGGTGTTCTGTGTAACTAGTGTCTCCAGTGCACCTCCCCAGCCCACAACCAACCCTCGTGTCGCTCTGTCCGGACACAAGAACCCACTAATCACTCCACCTAGTACTGCTGGTAGCGCTAACCTTGTCGCTGCCATGGTATCCCAAGCAACATGTCCAACCCTCATCTCCAATGCCGGATCCTGGAACACTCGTCTCAGGGCATCCCTGTCTCCATCTCAATCGTAAGGAATCAACTCCCCATCGATCGATATCCATAGAATCCTATATACATCCTCTAGTGTGATTGTCATCTCCCCCATCGGCAAATGGAACGTGCACATCTCTAAGTGCCATCTCTCCGCCAGTGCAATCAGCAATCCCATGTTCGCCTGAAATTCAGGCACATTCAAAATATGTCTCAATCCCATAGCCTCAATCATAGCTCGTTCCTCGAATGTCAACTCAGGTCGCAACCTCTAAGTCGATGGGAATCTCTCCCGTGACTCTAGCATAGGCAGATACTCCTACAGTCAAGCAAATCGATCATGTCAGTCATAGTGGCATTCACTGTTCATCATAACATGCTACTTTTTATCTACATACATATAGTACTCTATCCTAGTGACACTCACTGTTCATCACAAAGTGTTGCTTTTTATCCTAGCGGTACTCCCTATTCATCACAAAGTACTAAATGTTTTGCACTCCCTGTTCATCCCAAAGTGCTGCTCACATTTGCACTCCCTGTTCATCACAAAGTGCTGCTCATATTGGTATTTCCTGTTCATCACAAAGTACTTTCTATGTCTTGGTACTCACTGTTCATCACAAAGTGCCTCGACCTATCCTAGTCTTCTCTAGAGGACCTGCTTGAGTGTATCTTCTCAGCAACTTATCCAATCGATAGCATATGTTCATCATAGAACTGCCAATTTGACCTCGAAGACACAAATTCATTTTTAGACACAAACGCGCTTTCATGACATAAACGCGCTTATAGACTACACAGACGTGCCTGAAAAACACAGACACGCATGAAAAACATAGATGTGCCTATGCTCTGCACAGACGTGCCTACCTTACACAGACATGCTTGAATTTCACAGACGCGCCTACATGACACAAACAGGACCACATTCTGCACAGACGCTTTTCCATACATAGACGTGCCTGGCACCAACGCAGACGCGCCTAGTGAGCATAGACGCGCCTAGGCATTTTTGACATTTTTTGGACCCTATCCTAGAGCGCATTTATTACCCTATCTAGCATGCATTAATGACAACAATAAATGCAACAAAGTACAAGGAGGTTTTGTAGTACTTACTGGCTCTCCTGCATCTGCTAGCCTCTGGAATCGGCGAACGCGGTCGAATCTGTGAATCATTGCCATTGCTGCTGACTGCTGCTGCTCTATCTCGCTCTGCACTTTGATCTCTTAAAGGTGTGGATGACAATGAGGATGTATTTCCCTCATGGTCTATTTACAAACTGTCCTAGCCCTATTCCTAGCCCTCATTTCCCGAGTCAGTCTTCTTTATCCCGTGACTCTGTCACTCCATCCTATCCAGTCAGTCCATTCTAGCCTTTCTTTCTTATTGAGAGATTGTCTGCGATCTTTCCAGACTAACTACTTGATCAATTGACTACTTGATTACACTACACTTTTCATATGCAATCCTACTTACAACCACATTCCATTCTTTGTTGAGCTCTTGTGCACATAAAATCTGAGAGCAAATATATCAAGCAAGATCAATGGAGATAGGAAGAATGGAGATTCAAACCCTATTAGATGCTACGAAAGCATTAGGGATAACCTCAAGGGATGACATCATTGGATAATGCTATTATCCAAGGGAGCATGCTATTGTCCAAGAGGTAAACTCTTGTGCAAAGTTGAAGGATGGCCAAAGGGATAACCATCATGGGATAGGGTGATGTCTTGTAAGAGGAATCAAATGCCTTTGAAGACTTTAGAGGTTAACTTATTGGAAGTTAGATAACTTTCAAGGCTTTTGTAAGAGCCTTACGAGTTTGGAAAACTCAACAAGTTAACTTGTTGAAGAAGGTAAAGTCTTCAATATATTTTGAAGACTTTCCCCAAATTTGGAGAAGTAGCTCCCCCAAATTTAGGGTTGTGACATGATTAGAAGATTTAGGCTAATTAATGAGGAATTAGAGGGTTGCTAGAAGAATATTAGTATGTTAATGAAAAATGTATGAGAATGCAAGTGGAGGTAAATAGGTATTTTTAGATCAAATAAAATATTTATTTTAGCCAAAAGAGGTGCAACTTGCATTTGTAGGATTTTGAAAGTGGGGGGACTATTCAAAAATAAATAATGATCTATTTAAATGCAAAGGGATTTTTTTAATCAAATATAAATTCAATTAAAAGGGAAAAGGGGGGTTTTAATTAAATAAATAATATTTATTCAATTAAATGGCTAAAGGGTACTTAATCAAACCATAGTTTAATTGATAGGTTAGGCTAGAAGAAAAGGATTTTAATCAAATCTTTAATTTGATTAATAGGCTGATTGGAAGAATAGGGATATTAATCAAACCTTAGTCCAATTAATAGGCGAATAAATGATGATAAATGAATAAAAATCATTTAATTAGTTGTGAAAGTTTTAGGTGTCTACAATAGGAAATCTAACTTAGACTATGTCTTCAAAAGAAATAGTGCTATCCAATGGATGGAGTAATACTTAGAAAAGATCCTTCTGTGACACTTTAATAGAAAAGATGAATATAAAGTAGCTCTGGAAACATAAAAAGAAATTTTGATATGATTAGTGAAAGGGTTTTTTATTTGGCTAATAGTAAAAGTTCTATCTCATTATATGGAAATAAAATTTATTTTCCTCTTACTTGAGATTCTTATTTTTAGTAAAAACACATTAAATATAATGATAACTCCACTCAAGGGAAATTTTTCCATCATAACATTCTCTCTAGTTCTTTTCATCTAATTATCAAGTGAAAGATATGCTATGATAGAGAATAACTAAGATGAAATCCTTGTAGTCAAATATGAAAGTGAATTGTGTAGTAGTTTTTCTTAAGTGATTTCGTTAAGGGGAGTGTGCATATCAATGACACTTCTTAGTGGCTAATCATGGATGAGAGAATTAATAGACATAATATGAAACCTCTATTTATATTATATGTAAACAAAAAAATGCTTAACCTTAGGTGATTTCATTAAAGGTGGGTATGCATGTCATGCCATCTCTTAGAGGCCAGAACTTGGAGTTAATCTACCTCATGCTTCAATAAAATAAGGCCTTTAGGCATTATATATGTATAAGTCCCTAGGACATATTTTGAAAAAGTCTATATAATAAATCTTCCACTTTTAAAAGTATTATATTATATAAGGCTCGCAGACACTATGTAATGAATATGGGAAGACTAGTTTGAGGAGTCTTAGACTCCAATAAAAACTTTATAACATCTTTTATAAACCATAATTTTTTTTTAAAAACTCAAATTGTAAACTATGACAAGATGACTTTCATGAAATCTGGATACATGTTTTTTATTTTGACATATATTTGTGTCCTTGTTTATTCCTATCAAAGAAGAACTATATTATCAACTTGATGTTATTTTTTTCTTAAAAAAATGATACATGATGTCCCTTATTAACATTAAGGGTAACTTTAATAATGTAATGTTATTACGGGTAGTGCTCCTATAAGATTTTAATACCATTTTGTAAGTGTTTTATAATATAATGACACTTTGTGAGATTTTTTTACCTAGAAGGGTTTTCCCTATGCATATATTGTGTACTCTATTGAATTTGTGTATATTGTAATTCACATTTTATTCATCTTATAATTATTATGATGATCGGCAACCTATGATCCTAATCTATAACATGTTTTGTAATTTAAAATTCCTCATAATGATCTTTCATGGTAAATCATATAATGTCTTTATTAATAATTTAGATTTACATCTCAACTATATTTTTCTAGTATAATAAATAAAAGTGTGATGGGATGAGGAGGAGAAACACATGAACTTGAAGATGGGAAAAGACCATATCAATGGTCTCTAACATGATGGATGAATGGAGGAAGAAAGCATACAAATTGAGGAATGGGACCAAGAGAAAAATATAATGAGTATATGCCATTCAAAGAACTAGGAATTACTTTAGCACCAATGCTTTGAAAAACTTCCAAAACAAATGGCTTAGCAATAATAAAACATGAAAAGGTTGAATTAAATGTTCAATATTATCCATATCAACTGAACTAGCATGTTCGTATGCAAATTGTTGTTTCAAATTTCCAACATTATTAAAATTATAAACTTTAGACTTAATAGAAGTAGTAGCAATAGTAGTACTCATGGGAACAATATTAAAAATTAATATTTCCTATAGATTAGGATTTTAGAGGATTTCAATGAGGGGTTATTCTTAGAAGAAATTGATGATGTGAAGACCTTGGCATATAAAGAACTCACAAAACACTGAAAGCTAGAAAAATCTAAAAGGATGCAAAGTACTCACAAAACACTATAAGTTAACATTCCTATCTCAAATTTATAGGTGCAAAAATGATCCACATCATTTTTATACACTCTCTTGTTCAAAAAAATAAATCACCCCACATTGAGCTAATCACCTTCTAATTAATCATTCATCATTTTCATTGTAAGAGCATGCTAATCATATTATCATTGTAATCAAATTCCTAATCTACCCATTATTATCATGACAAATCCACCACATTTAGTTTTCACAAAAGATCACAAATCAATCATTATTTACCTAAGATCTATATTACTAATTGCATCAATGCATGAAAAACCCTTATTTCTTGTGTTAAGTGATCCAAATATGTTTATTACAAATTGCATTCCACTTGCATCAATATAAGTTTTGAACACTTCTTAGCATTGTTATAATCACATCAACATCACTTGTACTATTTCTTACCATCTTCAAAGACTTTATAAAATATTATATCAAATTTGTGGACTTATTGTTAGGAGAAGATCCTCACTTAACAAGCTCTTAAAGGTATTTTTCAACACAACAAATATTTAATTGTAGGCCTAGACATGGAGGAATATATATTTTTGTATGTAAACAAGGTATTTAGGTGAAAGACCATCTTCATGCATTAGGTTCAAATTTGTAAGCTTGAAAATCATTTCTATTTACCTATAACTGACTCAAGTTTACTAATAGTTTATGATTTTAGAGATCTCAAATATCTTTGTCAAATCACCATATCTAAAATTAAAATTCACATAGTAGCCTTATCTCATAGTCAAATTTGTCTCCCCTTCATCAACATGAAGGTATTTATTATTTATTTTTTCATTCTATTTTCAAAATTTTAAATAGGTGCCTAGATACTTTGTCCCAACTCCATTAGCTAGGGTAGATTTTATTATTTATTTGTCGTAGCTATTTATGTTGACGTGATTTATTCTCCTTCATAAAATGATGAACATGATATTTGAACCCCATTAGAGGTTTACCCTATGGTTCTTAGCTATTTTTAAAATAGATCTCTAATTTTTATATTTGATATTTTTTAAATTGTTGTTTCTTTTATTTCATATTTGAATAAGGTTTAGATCTAACCTTAGGCATGCCATATATTTACATTGAGCTACTCTTGCTATTATATATTTGATAATTACCCATTCACCCTCCCTATGGACTCTCATTTCTAGATATAAACTATATATGTCTTTTCTCCCTTCCTAAGTTCGATTCATATGCCACCATTATTAATGATGATAGCACCACATTGACTTAGCTCCTACTTCAACCCTATATTCATTCGATACACCCAAGAGTCCTATTTCATGTGATGTTGTACTATGTCCTCTCTTGCCTCATCTTTCCTTGAAGATTTTAATAATGCACATGAACTTCAATCCCTAAAAATGAGGTTGATAATACTTCTAAATGTTTAACATGAAAATTCTATTTCTTATTTCTTTTCTCATGATGAAGTGGATGACTCTTTGATTCATGATGATTTAGTAAATGATGCATATGTTGGAAGGTGTTTTTATATAAAAATATTTAATATTTTGAAATTTGCTGTTCATCTCAAAATGGTTTGCCACACTTTTAAACTTGGATCTACCAATTTCAGCAGTTAGGCTGGGCCTGAACACTAATTTCATTAATGTCGTCAGACTAATTTCATTAATGTCGTCAGTTAGAATGGGCCTGAACCCTAATTTCATTAATGTTGTTGACTAATTTGAAGATTGGAGTTGCCTCGGTCAGGCTTTGCATGTGATCTGAACAATTTTTGACGTCGTTCAAATTCAACGACGTACTATAAAAAGAAAGTTTGAAAAACGAGCATGACTTAGCAGAACTGCGTTGCTGCACGTTCGAGATTCAGAACCAGATTATCAAGCATTTAGAATGAAATCTTTTCATAGAAATAGCTACTAACGACGTAATGCTGAGTATTAAATGATGTGCTTGTAAATCTGCAACTGTCTTAGCATGCTTGATTTGGTAATAAACTTCACAACACCTAATTCCACTAATGACTCTATCACTATCTTCATTTTTTCTTCTTCCTTCTTCCTCCCCATCTTAGTTATTTTTTCAATAACCCTATTATTTAAGCTCTTCTTTTGGATACCTAAGAGGAACTAGGGTTTCCTCTTGACATCTTCCTTAATCCCAAAATCAAGTGTAGGATTGACCATCACCTTAGTGTCTGCGTCAAAGAAAGTTCACACAAAGGGTTAGCTGTCATAAAAATCTGGGGATCATTCAAGGATTTGAGAATTATTGGTTAAATACATTGGGCTCTCATTGTGGAGACCCAAGTTCAATTCCCCATAGGGACATCTAATAGTGGAATTATAAGTGGTGCCTCTTGGCCTTCCATATTTGGCATCTAATATGTCCAACTAGTTTCTAAATAAAAGTGGATTTCTAAGTTGTGACTATTTGCATTTGACATGTGATTTCTAATGCTTTTTCCTATAGGGAGCTTGTATTGGTTTAATCTTCATGCAAGTATGAGCAAGAAATTTTTAATCAATATTCAATTATTTAATAAGTTTTATTAAAAATTTAAATAAATTGTTAAAATAAAGAATGGATATATCCATGAGGTATGGAATTGGAGAAGAAATATTCAATAGCAAAGTCTAATAGAGTGTATGGGAAAAACTTAGCCAATCTCCTTATCTTCATAGACATACCTAAACACATATCAATGAAGGACCTCAATGCAGATTAGGGTCACATTTGTCATTATAAATTACAATCGACATGCCATAAAACTCCTAGGTAAAGGTTAAATAACAATCTTAAATTCAAGTGGTGTATTTTGTGCTTCTCATATTCATATTTATCTTAGTTGTCAACATTACACTCCATTCTATTTATATTTTGAATAAGTTCATCCAAGGTAGACTTAGGGATGATGGTGGTATCGATGCAATACACAAAAGGTTGGATATAGATAGAATAGTATGAAAGAGAGTAGTAGGGCATCGACATGGACAAAGTAAAAAGAATAAGATATAGCATGGAAAAAGATACTAAAAAGGGTATAGAATAAGATTTGGAATTATGAAAGGAATGAGATGCCAATAGTGGAAGTATGGATAACACTATTAATGGGAAGGAAACACTTGTAATAAAATGGTAGAAGCATTGAAACCATGTAATGTAATGCAATGTAGAAGCACTGAGACCATGTGTATAATCATAAAAAAATTGAACTAAAATTCACGATTATCTATATCAACTAAAATTGCAAGTCCATATATATAAGTTCTTATTCCAAAAATCCAATATTTTAAAAATTACCTAGTTTGGCCTTAGTAGTAGTAGCAATAGAAATACTCATGAGAGCATTGTTAAAACTACTATTATCTCTAGATTGGGATTTTGGACAATTAAAATGAAGGCTTTTCCTTAAGAGAAATTAAGGACATGGATGAGATATTGGAATATAAAAAAATCATAAAACCCTAGAAAAGAATAAATATATTTAAGGATACAAAATGTCATACAAACTTCATTAAATATCAACCAACCAAATTTGAAAATAAATGAACTAATTTAAATTAACCTAGATGATTATAAGGGTTGGTAGGAAATAATGAAAATATGATCATATATTATTGCCTATAACACTAAAGGACATATAACTGTGAAGCATAAACAAAGTGTAATCTAGACCTAACAAGATTTAAAAATAAAATTTATATAGTGAAAAAATCATATATACAAAAACCCTAAATAAGAGAATAATAAATCCTAAGGCCAAAACCTTAGGTAGAATAGGAAGGTGAAGTTCACAAAATAGTATAAAGAAATAGATACACCCCTTACATAAATATCATAAGTTAATCAATTAAATTATAACGATAATAAAACTACTTTAGGGTAATGAGTTGGGATTAGAATTATAAATATATAATTATTTATAAAATTTGATTGAATCAGATACAATATTTTGTTAGATTTTTGAGGTAGGAAAATGATGATTGAAGGTGTCAAAAATTGATTCATCATTATGTACTAGAACTTTAGGGTTTGGTAATACAAACACATTAAAATCTATTATTGATTATACTCTAGTTTAGTTTAGATCTACATATATAGAATTAATCTTTTCAAGAGTAGAAATGATCTAGTTAACGAAATAAAACTCTAACCCATAGAAGTAAAATAGTAGAGAATGAATGGTTATTTAACATTGGCCTCAATTTGTACTTATTTTTTAGGTCAAATGGTGTCTACAACTTGCTAAGTGAGGTTCGCTCTCTCCTCAATCAAGCAAAAAGGAAAATGGGTTTGATAGTATTGAACTGAGACCAATAAATGCATGTGCAACAATGCCTAAGTTAATGTATGTTGATGTATATTTCTAATACTGTTACTATGGATGGGTTGACCCCACAATTTGATCGTAAGTCATGAGCATTGTTGATAGGGAAGTCTCATGTTCAATTCTCATGCCTTAGACAGACGGTTTTGTTGGCTTTGGCACACATGATACAAACATTAGTGTTCGAGGTGTTAAGGCCTCATAATTGCACCAGCATGCAGGCATGCAGTTATATATATATATATATATATATATATATCTGTGTGTGTGTGTGTGTGTAACATGTATTGTATGCATAAGATGTCAGTGCATCATAAGGGCTGGGTAGACGTTGCCCAGATGTGTGGTCATGTAGCACTAGCAGTCCAAGTTGTAGTCAACGGTGCCAAGGAGGTGTTAATACCTCATGCAATGCTTGAGACAAAGAATTATGGTGGATCCCCCATCAATGTAGGAAGGTCAAGCTGGAGTAGTAAGGAGATTCATGGAGTGATAAGGATTGAGAGTTAAGGAGCCTTTGTTGGAGAGATAAGAAGATAGAAGGAAATGAGTGATAAGGTGATCAAAGTGATAAGGAGTCATAGATTGAAAAACAAGGAGTTAGGAGGAACAGAGTGATAAGGTGCACCAAGAGATGAAGGAGAATTGAGATCAACAAGAGACAAATTAGGGAGGTGTTAATGCCTCAGCAGGTTAAAAATTACCACGAGGATGGAGTCCCCATTGTGACACTACTAGTTCATAGCTCCAGTCAAAAGTGATTACCGATAAAAATAATAATAATTTACTGTTACTATGGATGCATCATGAATGCTCTCTAACAATTCCTTCCCATAAATTTTTTTATATGTTTTCTAAATCGATGATCATATCAATATACTCATATTTTTAAATTTTGATTGTCACACTTTTTATCATCAACATTTCAAATCATACTCCATAATACATCATCGAAATGATAAGTTAAAACAACAAAAGAGAACAAAAGCTACTAATACACCAAAATAGCTATAAGCTAATAAAAATGTTAAGAGTCAAAATCCAAAAATATTATTATCAACTGATTTTGGAACGAAATCTCATCCAAAAATTGATTTTGGAATGATCAATTTTACAGATAATTGGATGAAACAAAGACTGGACTCCATTGCCCACTCTCCTCGTCATTCACATGTTACAGTAGAACAAACAAGTTAATCTCATCAATTATTACGTAAAATAAGTAGAAGAAGACACAAATACAATAATTTGTCTTGTAGAATAAACTTGGTACAAAAAAAATTGAATTCTACAGATAAGACGAAGAGCACAGTAATACACAATTGTGGGCGTGAGATCTTCAGTGCCCACCAGTTCTGAATAGACTCTACAGATGATTGGCCTGGTATGAAGTACATTTCCTAGAGAAATTAACGGGCATAAAGTTTGTCCAGGCTTCTCAACTTGCACCTATTATATAAAATTTTAGAATTTCTGATTCTCAACTATGTCAAATATCCTTCTCATGATCATGACATGTATGGATGCCACAATCATATGGACGAAAGCTTTCTCAAATTGAATAGGAATGAATCAAAGAGAGATGTAAGTGCATGTGACGGTTAGTTGTTGCATTTTGGGTTCTTGAAGTGTTATGTTCAAGTCTATATAAGAATGGGGATGATGCATCCTGTTGTGTCCTCAAAGCGTTAACAATTACCGAAAAAAAGAAAAAAGAGTTGAGGACATATTGCTTTGGTTTATATGTTGTGCTAGTAGTTGTGATACTTTGATTGCGTAGATTCATTACCTTAATGGAGAAGTAATTTAGTTGGCTACTAGTTGGGTTTTACAAGGATACTTGAGAAGTGAATAGTCTGCTTATTTTATTTTTCTTTATTTAAATTAGTTGTAGTTATAATTATTTAGGTATTTAATGGAGGGTGGACGTATTACTTTGTTTTATAGAATATGTGTTAGTAGTTATGATACTTTGATTGCTTAGATTCATTGAATTATGAGAGAGGTAATTCAATTGACTTGTAGTTGTGTTTTACAAGGATTCGAGTGAAAAGTGAAGAGTTCCCTTATCATCTTTTCCTTTATTTTATTAGCCGCATATATAATTATTTAGGTATTTAATGGAACTTTCAAAATTAGTTAAAAGTAATTACAATTTATTTTGATGAATTAAAAAAAGATTTGTATAATACTAGACGTAAACATTTTCCAACCAATGATTTGGATCACACTTAAAGATCCATCATAAGGATGATTTAGAAAGTAAATAATTAAATAAATTGTAGATTGTAACATGATAAATAATATTCAAGTTGTCATGAGAAAATGATTACTTTAACATATGCTTGAAGGAAGGGGGGGAGGGTTAGTAGGAACTAATCCACATAATTGAATCTCAATATATAAATGACAAGAAACAGTAACATGTTATGTAATTATAATGGTGAAAAGAGGGTACTTTGCACTAAATTATTAGATTGATTATAATAAAATTTCATTTAAGTTCTGATTATTATAAAAAAACCTCCTAGATCTGCAAAACACAACATTTTTTTCTCAGATTTTTTGTGATTTAACAATAATAAGGATGCAGAGCATGAAGATTTAACTACTGAAAATTTTGCGAAAATCAATTGTGTTTTGAGATTTTTGAAAACAGTATGACATACCATTTTGTGTGGTATTTAGGCACTTCCTATGATTTACCCATTACAACACCAGGCTGAACATGAAAATGTATTGTTCATTGAAATAAAGGGTGGAATCCCATGTTATAATAGAACAAACAAGTTAATCTCAACAATTATTACGTAATTTATTTTAGAAATTTTTGAAATGGGCTCTCTCGCTTGCAAGGAGACCGTAACCTTGGCGACTCCTCCCTGCAACTCTTCCTTTGCTCATGCCTGCATCCCGTCTGTTGTGCCTTTCGCTTCTGTGGGTTGTGCGACTGTGGTTGGGGTAGACGTGATTGTTGCTGGCGCTGGTGGGTCTTTCCCGCCTGGCGTGGCCTCTTTTGTTGATTTCTCCCCACTTCCTCCTCACGTCGGTGGTGTTCCTCGTGTGGGTGCAGACTCTTTTGCACCCATACCCCCTGGTTTTTCTTCCTACGCTGATGGTTGGCGGGTGTCATTGGCGATGTGGGTACTGGGGTTTCTAATCCGCATGGGGTTGTGCTTCCTGGGGATTCTACCAAGCCCTCTGTTCCGTCTGCTGAGGGTTTGGATGTTGGCTCAGTTTCTTTGAACGTCAGTGCTGGCACCTCTGCTGTTGTGAACGCTAGTGAGGGTGCGGTTCCCAAACCTCCTCCCCCTACTGTTGGGCTAAGCTTTAGTGCTTGTGTGGTTAGATCTGTTGTTGCTTCTCACAAAGGTATTCGTCCTCTTCCTTGTGTCAAGACCTCCTCTGTTGTGGTTTGTGGTAAGGAGGTTGTGCAAAATGTTGACTTCTATCAACGTAGTGCTTTGGTCTCCAGATTTACTAGGTTTTGGCCTTCTCCTCTCAACTTGTATCTCTAGGTGTGTGATTCTTGGAAGCCTTTAGTTTCTCATGGTATTGAGATTTTTTCTTGTGCTAAAGGCTTTTTCATTGCTTCTTTTACCTCTACTCATGATTGTGATTTGGTTCTGTGAAAGTTGTGGTCTTGGGGGGATCACTCTTTCTCTATTAAGCCATGGACTCCTTCCTTCAACCCCCCTACTGAATCTTTGATTGTTTGTTTGGTTTGGGTCTGCTTGCCCGATCTTCCCCTCCATTTTTGGGAGCCTTCTTTTTTCGAGGCCATCGATAATTCCATTGGCAACTTCTTGAAGGTTGATCACGCCACATACTCCAAGGGTCATTCTACGTTTGTCCGTCTATTAATTGATGTCGACATATCTATGCCCCTTCCCAGGGATGTTACAAAATGTGTACAAAATGGAGGCATTGGAATGCTTTTATCTAATGGATAGGCACATATATCTCTCATTGTGTAAGCTGGTTTTGGTGTATTGATGTCCTCCATCTTCTGTTCTAAGTCCTTTTTCTGTTGTTCCAAATTGTTTTTGGGTGGAGATCGACTTCTTCGACCATATCCCATGCTTGAGGCACTAGGTGGAGGAGGACAATACTGCATATATGGATGGTATTGATCATAAACATGTTCATATAGAGGAGGTCTATAATGATAATGCATGTAGGGTCCACTTGATATAGGGTCATAAGGCATATCATGAGTTTTCTCTTGTGTATTGCCCTCAAATTTGACACGGGGTTTTCTTGTGTCCAAAGTTTGAACATGCCTCTGGGTATCCAATTGCTTTTTAGGTTGGTCCTTAACATTGGTATGCAATTGAGTGTATTTATCCGAATAAAATTTCCATAAGGGTTTGCGTAAACGGAGTTGTTCATGAGATGTTCTTTCATGAGTACCATAAGCTTGGCCATGTGTATTTGGGATCTCAGGTTTTTGAAACAAGGATGATGGTGACTCAGGCATGAAACGTGGACCTCTATTACCTCCACTATTAGGTCTCCTTTGATCCATGTTGAGTTGACTTTGTTGAGTAGGTCGATGTTCTACTATTTGGGACATGTCAAAATCATGAGGTATCTTAGCTCCACTTTGTGCCATTACTTGTAGGAAATATTGTCTCTCTTGTCATGATTTATTGTATCATCTTGTTGAAATGAGGATCCATGATTGCATCGTCCACCTCTGCTGAGTGTACTGAAATATTGTCTACACTGTCATTTTTTTGCATCATTGATGTTTGTGTCATCCATGTTCTCAGTATTTTGAATGTTTCTATACATGTTCATGTCAACTAATGTGATATGATCAGAATTGAAAAAGATATCATTGTCGTACTCATAACCACTCATGTTTGCGGACTCTTGAGCCTCTTTAGTTTCCCTCCTAGATTTTTGGGAACGGGTTTCAACCATGAACTAGGTCTTGACCAAGATGTGTGAGACTAGATGAAAATGGAAAGAGTATGGAAGACCAAGAGTTGGATGGAATGTAAATGAATCTGAGGTGTACTTGCAATGTCCAAAGTGTAAGACCAAGTATGTATGTAGTAGAGTAGGTGTGGCTTCCAAAGATATGATAGATCTCTTGATGAGATAAGTGGACCTTGACTCTAAGTAAGACCAAATGAGACCCAAAGGTGATAGACCTTGATGAGGGATCACTTAGCAAAATGTTATTGTATGTATTGTGTTGACAAAGAAAGATGAGGACGAGCAAGTGACCTTTTGACTCAAGTTTAGACAAATGTGAATGTAATGCAAGGTGTAAAGAAAGGATGAACTTTATGAGACCCAGAAATAGGGTGAATTCTAGATGAAAACCCGAAGAAATAACCTAGGAAGCTCAAGAATTCTGAAACTGATTGCTCTTGTTTGTTGGGCAGTAATGTTTTTCCAATACTAAACACAGACGTTCCTGTATACTTCACAGACGCAGTTACCCAACACAGACATGATTAGACACTGCATAGATGTGTTTATGAGATTTGTGAATACAATTTGCTATGATCACACAAACACGGTTATAGGATACAGACGTGTTTCTGTCAGACACATACGGGGTTACAAGACACAAACATGTTTTTGTCAGACAAAGATGCGTTTCCAGAATCTGAGTGCAATTTTTCCCATTTGTAAAGTTGTTGTTGTGACTAAATTTGAACTTTTGACCATTTTTCGTGACAAGAGGACACAATGTTGATGAGGACTCAAGGTTTGCAGGTGTTTGGACTCAAAATGACTCAAAGAAAAGTGTGTTATTTGATGTTAAAATGTTTTGCATATACTTGAAGACACAAAAGACACAATGTTTTGATGTTTGATCTTGAATGTTTGAATGTTTAAAAGAAGACAAGCACAATTCTTATGGTTCGCCAAGACAATTGTTGTTGATCCCACATGGGGTTTCCCTCGAGGCTACGCTATTCAAAGAAAAGATGCTTGACCCCACTGGCTCCACCCTCGACACTCACTTCTCCGGGGTAGCCAAGGACCAATCCCCATGAAAACTTCCTGTGACGAACTTTGTATCTCTACTTAGAACCCTATGTGTGTGGGTCGCTCCAGAGGTCCAACCTCCTACCCCAACAACTAGAAGGATTTTGGCTTTCTAAACCAAAAAGGTGCTAGTAAGGGCATCCACTTGTGTGGCCATACATGTGGCGCTTTCAGCTCTATAAATACAGAAGACTCCCAGTCGGTAGGGGTTACGCCCTACTATTGATAAAATAAATTTGATCAAATGGGTTTATGGGGAGACATAGCATCGGTATGAACTAATCAACATATGTTACCCATGGCTTTCACCATGGATAAAGTTATTTATAGCGATTCGAAAGAGGTGGGTTTTCCTCGCTACCACTTGGGTCATTCCCTTCTCACTAGTAGTCCTAATGACCATATGGGGAGGCAGGCCCTCTAAAGATTAAACACAAATAGCCTATTGCCCAAAACACAAAAGACATTGGTTCAATTTTAATGCACCAATTGAAGTGTTTGCTAATCTATGAAAACAAGGCACACAATGAAAATAAAAAGAAAATCGTTGCCAAGATCCTGCAACAAAGATTTATTAGTAGTTTTGGTTGTTTCAAATTATTACCCGTTCCTGGAAGCAAACAAGTTAGGTTTATTTTGACAAAATCCCAAAACACTTTGTGAAAAAAAAATAGGGGCCTTCGACACACGATTCACTTCAAGACAAGATGCACCAAATCTGAAACATTAACTGCAAGACAAAATGGCGAAATGAAAACCCTAAATGATGAAACAAAAACTAAAAAACTGCAAAACTGAACACAGATGTGATTATATTCCACACAGACATGATTCTGCAACACATACCTGGTTCTGCAACACAGACATGATTAAAATTCTCACAGACGTGATCACGCAACACTGACGCGGTTAAAAGTCGCACATATGCGATTATATCAGGCAAAGGTGGTTCTGCAAATCTAAAAAAGAAATGTAAATATTGTCAGGGACACAGACGCGATTAAAGGACGCGCAAACGTGAAAAGTCAAAATGTTGTCAGAAAATGTCAAATCTGCAACTTCAAAAACACAAAATCTGCAAAAAAGAATGTTAAATGCAAAAGGGACAAGTTGTCCCACCGAGCGTGCCAAAATGTTTATGGTGAAAAGTGGATAATGGAAACAACAATATTGAAAGAATAAATGAATTCAACCATAAAACCCTAGCCTAACAACAACAAAGATCCATCATAACATATGAAGATTACCTAAGACAATGCAAATCAACAAAATCAAAAAGATTATACCATCACATGTCCAATAGGGTTTGAATTTTCATTCTTCCTATCTCCATTGATCTTGCTTGATATATTTGCTTTTAGATTTTATGCGTGCATAAGAGCTCAACAAAGAACAAAAATGTGGTTGATAGTTTGATCGCAAAAAAGCTTGATTGCATATGAAAGTTCAAATGCGTGGTTGAGGGTTGATAATGAAGGAAGTATCTCCTTATATAGAAGACATTGTAGGAAATGGAGGGATAAGATTAAGAAGTGTAAAACATAGAGGTGTAAAACATAGACGTTCGACTAGGATTAGAGGGTAGTTAGAAGAAATAATAAAATAATGAGAGGGTAGGTAGTGTAGGAATTAAGAGATAAATGACATGTGTCATGGGTAGAAAAGACTAATGAATTAATTAAATAAATCAAGATTTATTTAATTAATAGAGGAAATTGGATCAATTAAATAAATAAAATATTTATTTAATTTAAGAAAATGAATATTTAAATAAATAAAAGTATTTATTTAAATGAGGAAAAAGGCTAGAAGAGAATAAATGAATTAATTAAATAAATAAGGATTTATTTAATTAATAGAAGAATTAGGATAAAATAATTAAATAAATAAAAATATTTATCGAATTAGACAGGACAATTTTAAGTGTCCACAATTATATCTACAGTTAATTGAATTAAATAAAAAGAAGATAAGGGAACTGTTCTCTTCTCGAGTATCTTTGTAAGACTTAACTAGTAGTCAATGTTATTACCTTTCCATTAAGTTAATGAATCTAAGTAGTCAAAGTATCATAAATACTAGCACATATATTCTATAAACCAAAGTAATATGTGCTAAACTCCTTTTTCTATTTTTGTTAATGGTCAAAACTTTGAAGGCCACAATAATATGCCTCACCCCTATTCCTAAAGAGACTTGGACACAACACTTCAAGAACTCAAAATACAACAACTTACCATTACATGCACTCACACCTACTCCTTGAATCATTCCTACTCAACTTGACAAAGGTTTCATCTATCTGATTGTGGCATCCATACATGTCATAATCACAAGAACCACTATTTGGCATATACATTGAATATCATAGATTCTACAACTTTATATAATGTGTTCAATACTTTTTGGCTACCTTTTAGGACTATCTAGCTCACATCTTAGATGAGAGATGGATAAGTGGACGGTCCCTATTGAAGAATGTGAAATGAGAACATGTACGCTTTCTACCAAAGAGATGGTAGAGATAAAATGATATAACATCATAGTGTATAGTGACATTCATATCATGCCTGAAGACAACCTAATCATCTTCATTTAATAGACAAAATTAGACAAAACAACAAACTTTTTGATCAAAATCTATAATTAAAAATCCAATATCAACAGAGTTTTTTAAGACTAAATCTCATGAATATTTTTTAAGATCTTTATCTTTGAGACTAAATCTCATGAATATTTTTTAAGATCTTTATCTTTCATTTCATTTAGAATTTGCCCACTGAGTCAATTCCAATATGAAATGGGTAATCAATGCCTGATTATGGAATGCCGGCCAGGGCTACGTAGCACTAAAAAATAACACTAATTCCTCATGCCCGGGCCCCAAGTGCCGTATATTGTTTGCACAGACTCTATGCCCGTTAATTTCGCTAGGAAAGTACTCACTGAAGATCAGCGTGGTGGGCACTGAAGATCCCACGCTCACATTTGTACATGACTGTGCTCTTCGTCTTATCTGTGGAATTCTATTTTGTACCATGTTTATGAAGATTATGACGTTTCGATCTATTCTATGAGACAAATTATTGTTTTTGTGTCTTATTCTGCTAATTTTACGTAATAATTGTTAAGATTAACCTGTTTGTTCTACTCTAACATGGGAATCCAGATATATTACTATCAACTGATTTTATAACTACAAATCTCATCCAAAACAGCCTATAAAAGATCTAAAAATCATGTTCAATTTGTACAGATAAATGATAAGAACGTGATAAGATAATATCATAAACTGAATTCACACAGAGTTATACTAATAAATTTATTATCACACAAAAACACTAACCAAAATGAACCCAAAGCATGAGGAAAAAGTGCGTGGGCATATGATTCCCAACATTACAACACAAATAATTTGTCTTCTAGAATAGATCGAAAGGTCATAAAGTTTGTATAAAATAGAATTCCACAGATAAGACGAACAGAAGAGTAATGTACAATTGTGGGCGTGAGATTTTCAGTGCCCACCAGGCTGATACACACAAAAGTACATTTCCTACCTAAATTAACGGGTAGGCCGGCAGTCCAAACAAAACCGGGCATCTTGGCCGGCATTAGCAATTAGTATTACTTTTGAGTCTACGTAGTAATAGATGTATTCAAATATGTCACTACCTATATATTTTATGGCTTAATATTATCTTGTCTCCACTATGCCTTTTTTTAAGAAAACATTATGTTTTCATTTTTCACTTTTTATTAGGCATTATCTATTTATAGATCTTTCATTTAGGGGAGAGGACCTAGTATTCTTTCATTTAGGGGAGAGGACCTAGTATTTGAGCACATTTCAATGACTGTGATAGTATTTGTTAATTTAATATCCACACTTGTTGATTTAACGTCCAATTTTTTGACAACATTACACCAATAGTTGTGACTTTAAATTATTAAGGGAAAAACAGGTTTTGAGAAGGACCCGAAACCCCGTACACCAGGTTTTGAAGGGACCCAAAACCCTCAGATTTTGCTGGGATCTAGAATCTACGATGAAACTTCTGCCATAAAAAGATAGGCAAATAAAATCAACAAACCATATCAACAAATCTGGCATGTGCTAGCCAAAAGCCAACACAACCACGAGTAGGAGAAATCCAACTAGACTAGAAGAAAATCATTACAAAACCTGCTGGCAACACAACCTAAGACTTTAAGTGAAGTTGATGAACTCCCTCAACTAAACATCAGGGATTTTCCGGGTTACCCTCCCCACATACATAAAAATTAGGCAGCAACAGGCTAACTTGTCCCTTAACCAAAAACTATCACAATCTAAGTTGGGCCCTTCAAAACTGTCAACATCTAACCAAACATAAACAAGGGGGTTTTGAAAGGCTCCCCTAACCTTCCATTTGGGTTATAAAATGGCTCCCAAAACCACCAAACTGAACAAAGAAAACCACAAAAAATCCTTCACAAACCCTACCTCAATAGGAGAAAGAGAAAGAAAGGTAGACAACCTACCACCCTTGGTTCTCCCATAGAGACAAACCCAGGCATCAACAAACCTACACCAATCCAACCCATCAGCATCAAAACTGGCCAGTTAACCAAAAAACCCCTTTACCACCCAATCACCATGCAGCCACTCCACCTCCATAGGAGGGCACAACATCTCAAGATGAGAACCATGGGAATGAGCAGTAAGAGAACAAACCCTCAGAAAGATACCAGCAGGAGAAACATCGAGGGTGTACACCGAAGAAACAAGTGTGCTGCAAGTGTAAAGCTCCATCTCCAAGGGAACAACCCCCACCTCAATAGGGAGGAAAAAGTTCATCAGAAGGAGAAGCCACACTAACCACAATCCAAGATCCAAACAACCTCTATCAGGCAAAAATGCCTCAAAAAAGAAACATCCAACTCTAACCCCAGAGAATATCTCACCTCAATAGGAGATAACACCAACATTACATGCATAGAGAGAAAAAAAGGATGCCATGAAGCCATTGAAACCCTAGGGAAATCCACCCGAGTCCATTCCACCTCCATAGAAAAGGAGAACAAATCATAAAGAGAAGCAGAGGTAAATATCCAGGAGAAGACAATGACAGAGAGGCGGAACATAGGACCCACAATAGGCTCAGACCGCACAAAATAATCCCCAACCCAGCAAGCACCAGTAGCAGACAAGGCCGCCAGCGCAGGGTCTCCAAAGGAAGAACACGCATCACTGCAACCCCTGCAGGCACTCAAGACTGCAGAAGGGAAGGGAAGAAGGGGCCCTATGTGCCAAACAGACACCACCCACTGCAGACAGCCCACCGATTCCAAGTGTCGCCATATTAATCATCACTTTCCCCTCCTTCATCTGCGTCCTCTATCACATCGTGACACCCCAAAACCCTAGCAAAACTTCCTTTCACTCTGCCGCCCATCACCATCTTAAATTTATTATTGCTGATGATGACTACCAATAATTGAATGAAATGTATCCCTTAGTTGTAAAATGAAAACAATCATGTGATTTGAAAATTCCATGTAGGATTTTGAGAAGCGCAAAGTTACGATGTTGAACTACTGGGTGCGAAGCAAAATTATATGACTTTCACTTCAATTTTTTGTTGTCTTCACCTAATTAGCATCAATCTAGGTTATTCATATGACCTTTGCTAATTTTAAAATCCTCAATCCAAGTTATTCATATGATCTTCACTAATTTTGAAATCTTCAATCTAGGTTATTATGGTCTTTAAAATTTGGATTCTACAATCAATGGTCTTTTACCATCTTTATTGCTTTGTCACACTTGATTGTTTCTATGCAAATTTTCTTGTTTGTATTCAATCATTGACTTTTAAGATCAATTATTTGTCGATCTTTATCTATTTCCCCCTTGGAATTTGAAGATTGACTCATATATATAATTTCTCAAAAAGAAAAGTAATTGAAGTAAATATCTATGAGGATAATATTGTCAGCTCCAAAATTTCTCTAAATCCATATAATGCCTAGCTCCAAGTGTTATCATTTTATTGTTATTCTTAGATTTTGATTTTATTGTGACAAATCATAAAAGTTTGTTTATAAAAGATTAACTATGAACTAATATGGAATTTTTTATCACTTTAAGATTTAGGAGTCAATTGCTTCTAGATTAGATTGTGTGAAAACTTTACATAGCAACGTTTCAGATCACACTCTATGATCCATCGTCAAGATCATAAAGAGCAAATGGAATTGAAAAAATTAGAGTATATAAAGAAATTGATGTCATTAGATTTGTTAGTATAAGGAAATTTAGAGTATAAGAAATTGATCTCATTGTGTTGTTTATTTTTATTTTATCTTTATATTTATTTCTAATATTCTATATCAAAGAATCACATCTTCCATAGAAATTATATGAAAAATACTAACATGAAACTCATATTCTTAATAGGATTTTACCTAAACCATCTTCTTCGGAGCTCTCTAATATTTCTAAAATATATTTTCAAGGAAAACCTATGATTTGCTCAATGAAAGTTAGGTAACCTCACCAACAAGCATTAACATTTAATTTAAACAAATTTTAAATTAAAGACATAAATTTTTTCTTTGTTTATAAGTAAAAGATTGATTAAAATATTTCATTTCATTTATTATTATTTTTTTTTCTATCATGAAATAGATAGAAGAAAAAGCTAGCTTCTTCATTCTACTACTTCTATACAAAATCTAGAAAGAATAAGCTAAAGTTTCCTATTCAATTTACAAAAAAATTAGTTTAGATCCATTCATTTAATTAATTATCTAAATAGTCAATTAATTATATGAAATTAATCAAAGAAATTAAATTTAGTGTATTTGTAACAATATATTATAAATTAATTAGTTTTGATATTTTATCAACCATTCTAAAAAATACCAAAAGAAAGTAAATCTAGACTAATTTATTTCATTTGTTCAAACTAGATTAATTTACTCAAATGCTCATTCAAAACATAAAATGGACACCAAAAGAATAATATAATCTTATAAAATTAAACAAAACATTTATTGATTTGTAAATCATTCAAGTAAATCAAATCAAAACACTGAAACTTCAAGAAATAAGTCAAATAAAAGCAAAAAACATCTCAAAGAATAAAATTAATTAAATATCTCAAGGATTATGATTAGATTGAGTAAGAGAGGTATGAGAATAGGTTTATCCTATTCCCATTAAACTCTCTTCCTTGAACAACTCAATATCCTAGAAGATCACTTGATAGAATGATCAATCCTTACAACTCTAAGGGTTTCACTTACTAGCTTATTGACACCTTACCCATTCATCCATGTATTTATACCACATTTACAAGAAACAACATAGCACAAGAACTAAGGTTAATTCATGCATTGATGCAACAACTAATAAATAAGTTAGATAAATAATAATTGATTTGTTTTCCTTTCTAAAAAATGTGGTGGAGTTGTCATGATAGTGATGGGTGGATTAGGGAGTTACCACATTGATAATATAAACTAGGGGTGATGTCCTTTAATATTTGAATGAGACATATAATTTGTATGATTTGACATAGGAAATGATGAATGACTAATTAGAAGGTGATTAACTCAAATGTGGGGAGATTTGATTTTTTTGAATAAGAGCGTTGAATTTTTTTATGGGGATCATTTTCACACCTAAAAGTTTGAACTAGGAAAATTTATAGAGTGAAACATGGACAATGTCTAAGCCTACTTATGTTATGTTTCTAAAAGTTAATTTGGGAATTTGTATTAAAAGGGAGCATAAAAAGTGTCAAAATCATGTGTTAGGACCAAGTACTTGTGACACACACAAAATGGAATAAACAAATGGTAATAGTGTAAGGTATACACTTTTCAACATTATAATTATATAGCATGAAATTATTGCCTATCATTTCTATAATGATGTTCATTTATTTATTCCTTTTGGATTAACTCCTTCTAACCCTCTCTTCCTTCCTCCAAACATATATTCGTGTAATCATGTTCTCCTAATTGCTTGAATATTTATCTATTGTGTTTACAATGTACCATTTATTTATTAGTTACCACCTAATCATATTGATTATGGATAATAGAGTGTGATCCAAAATATTAATGTGAAAATGTCTACATAATCTTATATAAATTTATCAAAATAAATTATAAAAATCTATTCCTCTTAACTAATTTTAAAAGTTTCGTTAAATATCTAAATAATCATAATTGCAACTAATTAAACTAAATGAAAAGAAGGTAAGATGACTATTCACTTCTCAAGTATCCTTGTAAGACCCAATTACAAGTCAATTGAATTACCTCTTTGGTAAGTTAATGAATCTAAGCAATCAAAATATCATAACTAACTACTATGACATATTCTATAGAACAAAGTAATATGTCGAATCCATAAATACCTAAATAATTATAAATATAGCTAATTAAAATAAAGAAAAATAAGATAAGGGGACTCTTCACTTCTCAAGTATCTTTGTAAGACCTAACTAGTAGTCTAAGTACCATAAGTTCTACTAGCAAATATTCCATAAACCAATATGTCCTCAATTGTTTTTAATTTTTTTGGTAATGGTGAAAGCTTTGAGACCACAACAAGATGCGTCATCCCTATTCCTAATAGATACTTGAACACAACAATTCAAGAACAAAAAATGCAACTACTTACCATTACATGCACTCAAATTAAAAATGCAACTACTTACCATTACATGCACCCATACATTCCATAATCATGAGAAGGCTATTTGACATAGGTGTTGAGAAACATGAATTCTACAATATTATATAATGTGTACAATACCCTTTGTCTATCTTTTAGAATTAGCTAGCTCACATCTTAGACGAGAGATGGATAAGTGAACGGTTCCTAGTGAAGAATGTGAAATGAGAATATGCATGCTTTCTATCAAAAAGGTTGTAGAGACAAAATTACATTACATCATAGATTTATAATGACATCCATATCAAATCTTAGGACAACCTAATCGTCTTCTTTGAATAGACAAAACAACAACCTTTTTAATCAAAATCTATAATTAAAACTCCAACATCAACAAAGTTTTTTAAAGACTAAATCTCATGAATATTTATTAAGATCTTATCTTTCATTTCATTTAGAATTTGCCCACCGAGTCAATTCCAATATGAAATAAAGGATGGATTCCATTGCCCACCCTCCCATGATTACCCATGTTACAGTAGAACAAACAAGTTAACATCAACAATAATATGTCATAAAGTTTGTATAAAATAGAATTCCACAGATAAGATGAAGAGAACAGTAACGTAGAATTGTGGGCGTGAGATTTTCGGTGCTGATAGACACAAAAAGTATGAGATTCTAGAGATGTTTACTTGATATAAAGTACATTTCTTAGCGAAATTAACGGGCAGGTCGGCTGTCCAAACAAAATAGGGCATCTCCACCGGCATTAGCAATTAGTAATACTTTTGAGTCATATGTAGCTATAGATGTATTCAAGTTTGTTATTATATATATATATTTTTTGGTAATATTATTTTGTCTCTATTATTTTCTTATTAGAAAACATGCATGTTTTCATTTCTCTCTTTTCATTAGACATTGTCTATTTATCGATCTGTCATTTACATAATTTAAACATATAGCAATGAAGGGTCTCGAATGTATATTCTAAATTACAAATCAAGGTACCACACAATGAAGGGTCTCGAATGTATATTCTAAATTACAAATCAAGGTACCACAAAATTATTGGGTAAAAGATAAATAAAAATCTCGAATGTAAGTGGTGTATTTTGTGCTCCACATTTTTATATTTATCTTAGCCATCAACTTTACATTCCACTCTAGATCTATATTTTAAATAAGTTAAACCATAGTATATATAGTGGTAGGGATATGAGACACAAAAGGTTGGGTATAGATAGGCTAGTGAGAAAGAGAGATTAGGTCATGGACATGGCCATAGTAAAGAGAATAGGATATAGTATCAAATAAGATAATAAAAATGGTATAGAATTAGATATGAAAGTATGCCTAAAACAATAAATGAAATGAGTGATGCTAATGACAAATTTAGGGATAAAACTATTAATGGGAGAAGAGGAGAGACTAGTAGTCGAAGTGGAAATGCTCAAAGAAGCACCAAGGCCATGTGTAGTCATAGTACTCGCAGGAATAACATGGAAAGTTGCTCAAATATTTTACGATACAGTTGTGTTAACCTTGCAATCCAATGAAGTAATATTCAATCTCAAAAATCTCCAGAATAGTACTTCGGTGCCCATGTAGGTGCTTGATAGATATTATTATTTTATTATTCTCTTTATAACTTGAAATATTAGTTGTAGTTGATTCTAGTGCTACAAGGGAGAGGGCCAGCCTTAAACTACACACACTAAGCAACATATTAAGTCTAGAGAATGTTAGCCAACTTTGAGTATTTAACACTTTTAAGCCTAGAAGTGTATTCTTAGAATGACCACACACTTTAAGAAACATATTAAGCCTATGTCAATCAACTCTGAGTGTTTAAAACTTTTAAGCTTGGAAGTGTAAGCTTAGTGTGTATGATTTAAGTTGTTCCTAAGGGAGAGTGGAGCATCTTATTATGATGTGTAGTGTCCACATTAGCTTAACTCTTCGTTTTGGAGCAGCACACTCGAGAATGCTATCATTCCTTACATGAGTCAATTATTTTTTTAATAATGGTTTCTATTCATGGAGCACTAACTGATTGATCGTGAGGGGTGTTGTATTTTTTCCATATTAAGGGTTTCCATTTTGAGAAAGTGTTCATGGTTTTTCCTCTCAAGTTATCCATTAATTAGATACATTAGGTATTTTCTTTATGGATCTTTTCGATTGAAGTAAGGTTCTACTACCAAAATGCTATTGTATTGATTTAAGAAAATTTAAATGTATTATTGCAACAAAATGTTATTGGCAAAAAAAAGACTCATACTCTCTTTGGTGGCGAAGTTTTCCTAAAATATTTTCTATATGAAAATTCTAGTGTTCTGTGTTTATCATGTCTGTTATGTTAGAACATAATGTTATTAGAGGTCATACCATTGCCACATCTATTCATAGTTATAATATAAGGTTATAAAACCTTATATATATTATATTCATACTTAGAATATCCAATTTCAAGTAATTGTAGTATAATATCTATTAGATTAATACGCTTTTAGGAATTTTTCCACCTCTTCTATATTTAAGGAGCTTTTACCTCATTGAGAGGAGTATGCAAATTTGGAGATAAAATAGTGAATTCTATTACTATGCATAAGAAGTTTTATTGACCACATGCAAGTGAGAAGAAGTTGTTTCCTAGGATCGATTTATGTTTTTACATAATATTTTATAAAATAGTGATGCTTTATGGGGTTGTTTTCATCAAATTATTTTTTCCCATGTATATATATAATATAATGTGTCGAATTTGTGTATCTTGTAATTCTTTTTTATTGACATTATAATTATTAGTAACCTATGATCCTAATTTCTAACATGACAATCATTTTTATAAGTGACCTTGCCTTAACCATTTGGGTTGAGAAACTAATATATATATATATTTCTTATGTAATACTTGTACAAATGTTTAGTCAATTAAACAACAAAAAAATCAAACTATAATCTTTCACACTTCTAATATGAGGATGTTTAATTATCATAGGTTGTACATATACATTTTAGGAGAAGAGGCTAGGTAGTGTCTCAAATGTACATTAGGGTAAAACCAACTAGATCTTGAGAATATGTAGAATTTCTAGAATGTGGAGATAAAAATAAATGATTACAAACTCTAAAATTGTTTCCATGGCAGCCAAGTAGTATTAGATATAGATATGATAATAAATGAAATTCTCAATGTTTAGTTCCACATATGGACTATGTTCCTTCCCCAATAAGGATGCTATTATCATCTTTATAATAAATAACTCCACCCCAAATATCTCTACTTAAGGTGTGGGAGAATGGATCTCTAGATTGTTTTCTCTTACTACAATTTCATTGTGTATAAATTTATTTCTTTCAATTATTGAGCAATAGAAACTAATGATCTCTATTGCATTATAATCATAAATGCATTTAGATGATATTTGACCAGTAATAAGAATGTGTCGATCTTTAGAAGTTATTATAAACAAGCTACCAAAGACAAAAAAATGTCCATCCAAAGCATCGAATTGCACAAAATCATCCACAACATCCAAAGTAACAATTTCACACATTCCCCACAAATTGAAAAAGCATGGAACCCTTGTCCATACTTTGCATTGTCTCTTCATAGTTGACCAAATATTTGAGAATTTTGCCTTGCAATTTTGTACGGCTAGTGGATTAGAGAATAAATATAAATGAATAAACTTGGAAAACACCTTAAAATTCATTATACACGACCTTTGCAACAACAATCTTTCCAATATTATCATTATCCCATATTCTAACTTAAACAAACATTTTATGACTTTCAATCCCACTAGATGTTTAGAAACCTCTAATGAAGCCTTTTCCAATGTATTCAATACTTCATTCACCACCTTATTTACTAGCTAATATTTACAGTTACACACACACACACACACACACACACACACACACACACACACACACAGATATATATATATATATTGAAGTTAGTGAAAATTAACAAATAAAGAAAGAAATGAGTGTAATAACTTTCTATCATATGTAGAGGCTAGATCACATGAATTTATGCATAGACCTCTCTCTAAATAGAATAAGTCTTCATATCACCAATTATATAGAAAATATATATTTTTCAATTCAGTGGTTCCTTATCATATGCCTCGTTCAAGGAAGAAACCTCATCAGTATCACTTCAAAGAGTTCGATTTATTCGTACTAGTTTTTTTCTTGATAATTTGTATAATAATGGTACATACTATGTAGGTTAAGTTGTTTATTAGTATATAAAAAAATAACAATCATGTTTTTTATTAGTAAAGAAACATTAACTAGGGAGTTGACCCTTAACATATTCAAAAACTATCAACCGCAAACAAACAACATCAAAAGTCATGATGTTGGCAACAAGAACCACAATCCAAAGGTAAAAAACAAAACATAGTTGGACAAGCCAAATAAGACCCCGTCAAACCGAAAAACACCCAAAGTCCCAATCAAGGAATGGGAGAGACACCCAAATCTAGACAAAGGGGGGGTTGGGGGAGGGGAGAAGACTTCCCCTTCCGCCTATGAGAAACAACAGTCCAGGTGATGCTATCATTAGGACCATAAAAAGAGAGATCAAACGGGAGGGACCCCGCAAGGTTACACTTAGAAGCGTTAGCAAAGTGCTGCAATAGAACAACAGAGGACTATTGTAGAGCAACAATAGGTTGTGGTGAAACAACATCATAAGTAGATCCAATGGGAGTAGATCATGGAAGCGAACCTGGAATGATCGGAGTAGAAACCACAAGGGCAGAAGAGGAGTCCACCAAAGGAACCATGGAATCAATAGTAACATCAACAACAGAAAGAGGCACCTCATCCTCCTAAGAGGAGCCATCTAAATCAAGATCAACAACATGGATAGTCAAGTGGTCAATAGTAGTGTCCTTCCACCAAGTGCCAACACCTTTGTGACACGGAACAGAGCAGTCTTAAGCAAGATGACCCGTAGAGAAGCATTTCTGACAGCGAAAGGGGAGGCCCTCAAAATCCAACAACTGTGACCAAGGCCTATCCCCCACCATAAGAACCACATCTCCCGAGAGAGGCAAAGATATGTCAATGTCCACAAGGATTCAGACAAAGTAGTATGGTCCATAGAAGACGTAGCATCATCGTCCTTTAAGAATCGGCCAATAGAGTTATTGATAGCCTCATAGCAGGAGTACTCCCAAAAATGAAGACGGAGATTTGGGAGGCGGACCCAGAATAATAATCATGTTATACATAGTCTAAAATAATATAGTTTAGATTACATACAAAGTTCTTATATTTATATGTTTAGTAAATCAATTTAACTATAACTACCAAAAAATATTTTCTTTCTCAATATATCACATTTTCACTTGTGGCTTGGTTGTCAAGACCATCTATATATTCGGTGTCCATTTACACTAAATCCCCTCCTCAAAAATTTTAAAAAAATTTATACAACATTAATTTAAGTGTATTTATCAATAAAAATAAGGTTTTGAATACTATAAGAAGGAATTGACAAAGGAATATCATACAATTAATAGCATCCATGAAAATGAAAAAAATGGTGTGTATTATGTAAAAAAATTACCTCATGAATAATCAATCCTCTCAAATAATGCATGATAAGACCTTTGGTATGTAGTATGGACATCTTTCAAACCATAATTGGATGCAGACTATTTTTTACATGTTGTAGTTGTATACATAGAGAGACACTCATGATAAAATTATCTAAGCATGTTAAGGCATGTATGCTTTTTTTAGAAAATATTTAAAATAATATTGTCTCATGGCCCATAATAGTTACATAATTTACAAAATTAATTTTTTGTAAAAGCTTTGGATTTTTAAAAAAATAAAAAATTGGTAGGCATTTATCTAGATTTTGCAATCTTTGCAAGTATCCTCACAACTTATGCAAGAAATTAGTTGGAATATTTTCTCTATCTTGCTACTCTCTACATAAATCAAATAGAATAAAATAAAAGAGATTATCAAAAGTTGAATCCCATTTTGGACACACTTTGAGAGTTGGGTACAATGTAGAAAATATATAGTACATGATATTGTAATATGGCAAGAAAATCAATAGCTTATAATATAATTAAGGAAGAATGGTTGAGTTTTAATACATAAGATAAAAAGAACCTATATGTTATTTTTTTTAAATGTTACTATACTTATTTTTAGTTAAGAAAAAGATCTAACACATTAAGTTGGATATATGAAATGAAATTTATCTAAATTTATTTATTCTTGTTGAAAGATTATTTGTAACTTAATTCATAAGGAATCAAAATACTTTTTATATAAATTAGGTTGTTATAATTTTGTATTCATATGACTATTATCCCATATTTATTTATTTATCATTAAGGTGCGATAAACATATTCCTTGAATGTTTATGTATAATGAGGATTCTAAAAAATGCACCTTCTCTATCAAGTTGAGTATTACATCTATCAATGCTCTATTTTTAAGATAGTTTGATCCTTCTCGTATCTTTGAACATTATTCTCATAAAAAAGTGTTAATTCATGATTTTAACCTCATGAGATGTTAGTTTCTCTTACAAAACTCACTTCCTAGATTACCAATTTTTAAAGAGTTTTATGAAGGGTCTATATGGACAAATAATTTAGTTACAACACTAAACAATAATGGCATAATACCTATATAGTAGTCGCATCATTTTGATAGTATATGGAAAATAAATAAAAACTTTTTACACATCATTTCCACCAAAATGCTTATTTTAGCATTTTCCTTATAAATACCATATATTTGTTGGATATTGCTAAGAAGTTTACTGGAATGATGAGTTGCCATTGATGTCAACATATTCCTTTGTGTGTTCCAGTGTTGCAAAATGAGTTGGTTTGGCCAGTGTGTTGCAGATGTGTTGTTGTGGATTAAAGGGTTTTGAGATAAGTATCTTTAGTTGATTCAACAAAAGTTTTAGTGGTCTGCATGGTGATTTGATCAAGTTATGAGATCCTGTATTGAGGTTGGTATTATGTTGTTTGTGTTGATCAGTATTCTATATTTTGCTTAGCATTGCTCCAGAATTACAATATCTTGGTTTCCGGAATTGGTAGTATTTGGGATGTTCATATGTGTCCTCAATTCAGATGGTTCATGATTTGGAGGTCGAGAAGTAAATCTTTCAGTTTGACAGTAAGTTTAGTTGGTGTTCTTGAGGTTCGGTATAATGATGATGGAGATTCTAGTAAGTGATGATGTTGCTATTGTTGTTGTGGTAATTCATGATGATTTTGGATGTTTCTAGATTGGGTCCTATCCATGTTGATTGTCCGCATTGATCATTGTGTGCATTATTGATGATTTCTTTGATATGTCCATTTTATGCGGTATTCTTGGCCGACCGGATGATTGTAGCGTATTGCAGATGTTCATGGCATAATTCTTAGAGGTGTTTCATGTTCGAGGTGTTGATTTAGGTCCATACTATGTCTTAGCCAACATTGTTTTGGTCTGCATGTAATGTTGTAGCGTGTGTGGTTATATTCTTTGTAATGTGTGTTGAGTGTTGAGCCGGCCTTGAAATATGGGTCGACGATTTGTATAAATAAATGTAATGGTCATGAGAGAGGTATCATCTATGTGTGCAAATAATGATTTGATCTTTCAGTAGCAGAGAAGAATTTTGAAGAAGTGTGAAAGAGCAGAATTTGTGTTATGTGCTTAACTAGAACTGTAACTAGGTATGAGGAGATGCTATTTCATCAGTTCGTGATCTTCCGGACTTAATCTAAATGTTTTGTAAGGCAATGAGCTTTCCCAGGGTTGTAGCCCTTTGTTTTTTTTGAGTAGTGAGCTCTAGGAAGTGTGCCTGAATGCATGTGCATTCCCCACTGTAATATTTCATTTACTCCTAACAAGGTATTATCTCATTGTGGGTAGGTTCCCACTGTGGTTTTTCCCTTAACCGGGTTTTCCATGCCAAAAATATTGGTGTTATGTGTGTTATTGATGTGGTGTTGATTTGTGTTCACTATTTATCATCAGATCTAAAATTGTGTTTGAATTAAGATAAGTTTGTGAGCAAACTGAGAGGAACTAATTCACCCCCCCTCTCAGTTTATTGCATTGTTGCCAACAACATTAACATAATCCTCTAAAATTCTTGGGCACAAAGAACCTATTTATAATGAATGGTTGTTGCCTTAAGAAATTGTTTGAGGAGAAAACTTAGAAAGAACAACTCACTCGTTATTATATGTTTAGTAGGACAAAGTCTATTATTTTCTTTTTAAGGATTCTAGAAAAACATACATTCTTTTATTCATAAAATTGTTATATGATCTTGTTGATAAAAATCATTAAACAATATTTATTTTTAAGTTAGGTTATATACATAATTCACTTACATTATCAAATTAAATATAAGAGAGAACAAATTTGTTTATTTCTCATTCAAACTGATTATATTCTAGGATCAACTATAGACATTTAAAAACAAGTATGCATATTTTTGTAAGAAATCTAATTTGATCAATGATTTATTTATTTAAACCCTAAAAATAACACAAAAAAACAATCTTACTTTGTAATAAGTTTAGTTTAACTTACCATATTTAGACTAGATATTACTTATATAATAGGTATTATCCATATTTCTAAAAAGATACTATAGAATCTTTAAAAAATGATAAATTTGTATTAAAAGCATTATTAATTTTGATCTTTATTATACCTGCATTAAGAATAAAATTTAATTAATTATTGTGCTTCTATATATGTCAATGATCTTATTTATAGGTGTTTGCTGAAAAGTGTGGAATCTGTAAAAGAGAATCAAACAACATCAAACACACACATGAAACATTATGTTAGAGTTAGAAATCAAAATAGAAACTAAACTATGTTAGCTTCAAAATCAAGAACCTTGAGCATGTCTCATGTTCCTCTATCTCCAACGATCTTCAAGATTCAAGGTGGCTCTCACTTGTAAGAGCACTTGATCTTTTAGATGTCAACCTAAAGAACGAGATTGAAGGATATGCCAAGATCAAAATGAATGCAACTAAGATCCTAGCTGGATGATCAAATGATATGAAAAGACGCAATGCAAGATATGAGACTAAGATTGATTCCAAATTTAAAGCTAGTGTGAAAATGGGATTAGCATGATACTATCAACATGATGAAAGCTAAAATAACATGCAACTAAGATGATCTAAGTGCTTGAAGATGATAAATTGAGCTCTTTGATAACTTGCAAAATGACTATAAGTTTGATGCACAAGATGATGGATCCCCAAGAGTGAAGGAAGGAGCTCTATTTATAGGAAAAATAGAGAAATGGATGGTTGAGATTGAGCAATCTCAACAAGGGCTAGGATGGAAAGTTATCAATCCATGAGGGGAATTCAATCCAATCCCAAGTTGACAAATGTCACCTTGAGATGGCTTGAGAGGACGCTAAGAAAACATTAGATGCTAAGTAAGCATTAGGGATGACCTCAAGGGATGACATCATTGGATAATGCTATTATCCAAGGGAGAATTCTATTGTCCAAGAGGTAAACTCTTGTGCAAAGTTGACGGATGGCGAAAGGGACAACCATCATGGGCTAGGGTGATGTCTTGTAACAGGCATTAAATTCCTTTGAAGACTTTGGAGGTTAACTTGTTGGAAGTTTAATAACCTTCAAGGCTTCTATAAGAGCCTTACAAGTTTGGAAGACTCAACAAGTTAACTTGTTGAAGAAGGTAAAGTCTTCAACACATTTTGAAGACTTTCCCCAAATTTGGAGTAGTGACTCCCCCAAATTTAGGGATGTGACATGATTAGAAGAATTAGGCTAATTAATGAGGAATTAGAGGGGTTCTAGAAGAATATTATCATGCTAATGGAAAATGTAGGAGAATAAAAGTTGAGGGAAATAGGCATTTTTAGATAAAATAAAATATTTATTTTAGCCAAAAGGGGTGCAACTTGAATTTGTAGGATTTTGAAAGTGGGGGGACTATTCACAAAGAAATAATAATCTATTTAAATGCAAATGGATTTTGTTAATCAAATATAAATTCAATTAAAACGGAAAAAGGGGGTTTTAATTAAATAAATAAGATTTATTCAATTAAATGGATAAAGGGTACTTAATCAAACCTTAGTTTAATTAATAGGTTAGGCTAGAAGAAAAGGATTTTAATCAAATCTTTAATTTCATTAATAGGCTGATTGGAAGAATAGGGATATTAATCAAACCTTAGTCTAATTAATAGGCGAATAAATTATTATTAAATATATAAAATTCATTTAATTAGTTGTGCAAGTTTTAGGTGTCTACAATAGGAAATCTAACTTAGACCATGTCTTCAAAAGAAATAGTGCTATCCAATGGATGGATTAATACTTACAAAAGATCCTTCTATGGCTCTTTAATAGAAAACATGAATATGAAGTAGCTCTAGAAACATAAAAAAAAATGTTTATATGATTAGTGAAAAGGTTTTTTATTTGGGTACTAGTAAAAGTTCTATCTCATTATATGAAAATCAAATTTATTTTTCTCTTACTTTAGATTCTTATTTTTAGTAAAAATACATTAAATATTATGATCACTCCACTCATGGGAAAGTTCTCCATCATAAAATTATCTCTAGTTCTATTCATCTAATTATCAAGTGAAAGATATGCTATGGTAGAGAATAACTAAGATGAAATCCATGTAATCAAATATGAAATTGAATTGTGTAGTAGTTTTTCTTAAGTGATTTCCTTAAGGGGAGTGTGCATATCAATGACACTTCTTAGTGGTTAATTGTGGATGAGAGACTTAATAGACATAACATGAAACCTCTATTTATATTATATGTAAACAAAAAACTGCTTAACCGTAGGTGATTTCATTAAAGGTGGGTATACATGTCAATGCCATCTCTTAGTGGCTAGAACTTGGAGTTAATCTACCTAATTCTTGAATAACATAATTGTAGAAGTTGAGAAAGCCAACTTCACAGACCCCGAAGATCACCTGCATGCAAATAACCTGTCACAGAAAGAAGAGATGGAGACAAACAAGCAAGGGTGCTCTGAAAGCTGAAAAATGTATTCATCCGAGAGAGAGATAAATTACAATGATGAATCCTTATAAAAGGATATTGTGCAACCCTAAAAGAAACCCTAATAGGTAGACATTTAATAATTAATATAATTATTAAATGTCACAAATGCAAACTAAAGTGAAATCTTAAGAGAGGAATAAAGGTAATTTAATCAACATGATTAAATTAAAACCTTTACTCTAACACCCCCCCTTAAGATGAGCAAAAGTGCAGTTACAAACATGTGCAAGAAAGCAAAGGTAACTACAATGCAAGAAAGTAAACTTGGGTCCCGGCAACAAGGCCTGATCAGGTACCCAATTACTATAGGAGTTGAGAAAATACAACACCACAGGAGCCTAAAGATCTTCTGCAAGCCGAATAACCTGTTACAAGGAGAAGCAATGAAGCAAAATCTGAAGAACATACAAAACACAGAGAATATGCTCAAAAAGAGAGAGCTCAATATTCACAAAAATATGTAATGTGATTCTTACTATGAAAAGAAAGAACTCAACCTTTAATAGGTCAAGAAACCCTAAAAAGGGAAAACCTAGGTTTGCACATAATAATTAATTAAAACAATTAATTATATGCACCTAAAGTTAGCTTAAGTGTAATAGAGATAAAGGGAACTTAAATAATTAAACAAAGAATGTTTAATTAATCAAGTAAATACCCGAATACTCTAACACCCCCCCTTAAGCTAGACTTAGGGAGAAGCTAAAACCTAGAACAACTACTGAAAGCATGAAAGATGGGTCCCGGCAACAAGGCCTGATCAGGTACCCAAATACAATGAAATCTCTATGAACTGGAGAAATAGAGAAAACCACGTGGGAACAAAACTCTACTCCAAAAAGAGATGAAAAAAATATCACTGAAGCATGAAGACCCTGCAAACTCTATCGAAGAATAACTGCTGATCTGAAGAACATCCACTGAACTAGAACATGACCAGGTAGAGAAGACTGTAATCTGCATGAGTGCCCTCAAATGACACTACTCGAATCAGGAGGCAAATAAGGCAAAACAACTGAAATCGAAGATACAGATGGCATGAGAAACCAAAGCCTGAAGAGCTGATCAATCGAACCATGGAAGCATTAGAACCAACAGGATAAACCTCCCCATAATGCGGAAGTGGGAGAGCGACAGGAACACTGAAAAGGACAGCCAAAAACAACTGCATGACAAAGAACCAAGAACATCAAAGGTGCTGAGACACATCATCATGAGGTGAATGTCGTGGAAGGAACACTCACTTGACAAAGGAAGATGGCAAACAAAGGCAAACATCAACCCCCTCATGGCACTTGATCAACAGTGCATGTACAACTAGACACAAGATATGCAAGATTCCAAGTAAACAATGCATGATGGCACTTTATCTCAGTGCGTTTGCATAATTACAAGCTACAATGATAAGAAGACTAGAAATAGAAACGAGAATGAAAACAGAGACACCCTACTTAGAAAAGAGATCCCAGGACCTGAAACAACCACGATATCCACTAGAGTGCTTAAAAGCAAAAAACTGAATAAAATATGCATGGACCAGAATCTGGAAAAAAAACTCATATTTCTGGAAATTACACAGAACACGCTTTCTGAAAATATAAAGTTTTTGAAAAACGGAGGTTGGATGCTCATTCTACGTCTCCCGGAGTGCAAAAAAGAGACCTCACTTTGACTGTAAAAAAACATAGTCAAACAGCAAAATTGGAATAAAGTACCAACACCATGAGGTCGGCCTCAGAACCATCTTTCCGACGCCTATTCGTTCACCAAAATTCGACTCCGTATGCCCAAGATAGGGCCAAAAAACCAAACACCCCCTTAAAAGGCCCAAAAAAGGGGTCTGGTGGCCTGTTGGTGGTCCGGTGGCCAGGGAGCAGAGATCCGGTGGCGCACCGGTGGCGGCCGGAAAAAAACTGCGGCCAGGGAGCGGACGGAGCCGGGCTGCCGGCAGTGCTGGTAGGCGGCGGCTGGAAGGTGAGCGGCGGTCGGGCTGTGACTGGCCGGCGGCGGCAGCGCAGGGAGGCGGAGACAGTGGACCTGGCCGGCGGGGAGCCGGAGCGGCGATATGCGGTGGCCGGCGGGGGCAGTTCGCTGGCGACGGGAGACTCGCCGGCGAAGGAAGATCGTGGGCGACGGGAGCCGGAGGAACAGCGGCGGCGTCCGGAAAAGGACAGAGGGGCCGCCGGCGGGGGCCGCAGGGGCCGGACTGACAGGTCTGACAAGCCTGTCAGTCCGGTACCCTGCGGTACCCACAAACCCCAAAAAAAACTTTCCCAAAAAAATTTTTTTTCTTAAAAAGAAACAAATCTCCCCTTTTTTTTTTTTTCACCTTTTTTTTTCAAAAGAAAATTTCGGCCTGCATGC
Source organism: Cryptomeria japonica (assembly GCF_030272615.1). NCBI lineage: Eukaryota > Viridiplantae > Streptophyta > Pinopsida > Cupressales > Cupressaceae > Cryptomeria > Cryptomeria japonica. The sequence goes on along the minus strand of NC_081406.1, from coordinate 644,088,096 downwards.
CGTAAAAAGGCAAATTTTTATTTTTTTAAAAAAAAATTCTCGATCTGCGTGCCAGGGCCGTACGGCCTAGATCTGAGAAAAAAATTGCTCAGGAACCAAAATAGGTCAAATTTTATATGACCATAGGGGTTTTCGGGCCTTCTGAGCACGATGGTGAGGTCCGTTTAGGCCCAAAGTGCTCAGAAAAAAAGCTCAAACCCTAGGTACACAAAAAAATTCCTGAAACCCTAGATCTACTTCCAAAGCTAAAAATCTCAAAACAAGAACAGGCAGCTGCAGATCCACGCTCTGATACCATATAGGAGTTGAGAAAATACAACACCACAGGAGCCTGAAGATCTTCTGCAAGCCGAATAACCTGTTACAAGGAGAAGCAATGAAGCAAAATCTGAAGAACATACAAAACACAGAGAATATGCTCAAAAAGAGAGAGCTCAATATTCACAAAAATATGTAATGTGATTCTTACTATGAAAAGAAAGAACTCAACCTTTAATAGGTCAAGAAACCCTAAAAAGGGAAAACCTAGGTTTGCACATAATAATTAATTAAAACAATTAATTATATGCACCTAAAGTTAGCTTAAGTGTAATAGAGATAAAGGGAACTTAAATAATTAAACAAAGAATGTTTAATTAATCAAGTAAATACCCGAATACTCTAACAATTACAACCAAATCTCTGTAAAGTGGAGAAATAGAGAAAACCTCATGGGAAAAACTCTACTCCAAAAAGAGATGAAAGAAATAAATGCACTAATAACATAAGGATAGGAGGTGGATAACATGATACCCCCCATAGACAACTTCTATCATATAAGTACATATACAATGGTCTCCATAGGAGAAAAAGAAAGAGACTAGAAGCCCCCCCCACAATGAAGAAACTCCTGTCGCACATATGGATGCCTGAGGTAGAATCCAAAAAGAGATCCTGAAGCGGCATATAATATTCCTCCCCTTGGGAAGAAATGGATCCAAAGGACGAAGATGAAGAAACCCTGTGAAGAATCAATCTGTCTCAAGATGTGTGCCATAATAGGATGCTGAAGAATCCCTCTGTCTGAACTGAAACAAAAGATGTCAAATCCAAACTGAACTGAAGACTCAAAAACTGCAACCTCTGAATGCACAGATGATGGTGGGCTAACAGCTGGAATATGGCTGTCAACAAAGAGGAGCTGAAAATCCTCAAAGTAATCCTCCAAGTCTGCAATATAGGACTCTACAAACAAAGACGAAATGCCTGCAAGATAAGAATCCCAAGTAGCCATGTCTGAAAGATGTATGATGTCCTGCTTAGCTGAATCAATAGGAGCCAAAGAAGAGGCAATATCAAACTGATCAGGAACAAAAGGAGATGATGTTGATACATATATAATCTCAGTCTGAAGAGTAGGAACTGTGAGACAATCCTCTGATTCATCGGAATATGTAAGGGTGTCTAAATATTGAAGTTCCTTCAAAGTAGCATGATCAAAAGGTGTGTTATCTCTCCAACCAATGGGTACAAGACAATCTGAAGTAGGATCCTTTGGGAATGGAGAAAGACTGGGGTCTCCATAGATCTCCCAAAGACGTGTCCAAAGTGAGTGAGGACAATCAATGCCCGATATAGCCCACACAGTGTCAGAATCAACACTAGACAAAATAACTCCTACTATGTGATTTCTAATGATATCCCAAGCTAGTTTTCCCTCTAAAGTTGCTGGTTCAGGTATGAGATCATACAAATAAGGCAAAATATTAAGCCACCTACAATGTGTAAGTATGCCCTTTGCCCATGACTCATAATTACCCCGTTCTAGAAATACAACTGAAGGGTGAGTAGAAAAACCCATGATAACTCTTCAAATTAACAAATCTGAGACTAAATGACTTTAATACTGATAAAACGGATCAAATGAAGCCATCCCATGCAAACAAATTATTTCCAAGTCTGAAACGTCCAAGTAAGTGACAGATGTGTGAAAACACAAAGTACTGAATAAAATGTACCTGGTGCAGATTCTGGAAAAATACATGATAGATCTGGAAAGAGCACAGAACCACCTTTCCGATGCCTATTCGCTTTCGAAAAACGGAGTCCGTATGCAAAAGATATGGCTCCTAGAGTGCAAAAAACTTGTTCTGACTTCGACTAGCAAAAAACACTACAAAACGGAAAAATCAGAAAAAAAGATCTCCATCTTTTAGATCGGGCTCGGAACCAGCTTTCCAACGCCTATTTTCATTCGAAAATCCGAGCTAAAATGCCCGAGTTATACCCGATTTAGTAAAACTGCTCCAAAAAAGCCCAAATAGGCCCTTTAAGCCCTCAAGGGCTTAAAAAAAATAAGCCCCTGGTCCTCTTGGCGACCAGGGGCTAGCGCTGGGGCTGGTGGCGCAGGGGGCGGCGCAGGGGCGGCGGCGGCGCGCGGGGTGGTCGCAGGCGGCGAGCGGGCTGGGGTCGGGCGGCGCTCGGGCGGGGGCTGTGCCGGCGGCGCGGCGGTGGAGACCGGGCCGCGGCCGGTGGTGACCGCCTGCGGCGGTGGCCGCCGGGCTGCGCGTCCCTCCAAAAAAGGCTGCGCGCTTTTTAAACAAAAAAACTGCGTTTTTAATTTTTTTTTTGATTTTTTTTTTAAAATCCGCCTCGGTTTTCGTGCCCTAGGGCCGTACGGCCTTGGGGCCAAAAAAAATTTGCCTCCTGGTGCAACTGTGTCCAAATCGGACGAATTTTATATGGAAATAGGGGTTTTTGGGTGCTACGAGCTCAACGGTGAGGTCCGTTTGGGCTCAAAGTGCACCGAAAAAAAAAATACCCCCTATTCCAAAATAAAAAACAGAAGACACACAGATCTGATGCAACCAAAACCGGAAAATCAGATCTAACCCTCGTAGCTCCAAATTCTTCAGAAGACGAACAGGAAGCAGCAGGTCTGGAGCTCTGATACCATGTAGAAGTTGAGAAAGCCAACTTCACAGACCCCGAAGATCACCTGCATGCAAATAACCTGTCACAGAAAGAAGAGATGGAGACAAACAAGCAAGGGTGCTCTGAAAGCTGAAAAATGTATTCATCCGAGAGAGAGATAAATTACAATGATGAATCCTTATAAAAGGATATTGTGCAACCCTAAAAGAAACCCTAATAGGTAGACATTTAATAATTAATATAATTATTAAATGTCACAAATGCAAACTAAAGTGAAATCTTAAGAGAGGAATAAAGGTAATTTAATCAACATGATTAAATTAAAACCTTTACTCTAACAATAATGCCTTTAGGCATTAGATGTATAATTCCCTAGGACATATTTAAAAAAAAATCTCTATATAATAAATCTTCCACTTTTAAAAGTATTATATCATATAAGACTCACAGACACTATGTAATGAATATGGGAATACTAGTTTGAGGAGTCTTAGACTCCAATAAAAACTTTATAACAACTTTTATAAAGAATAATTTAAAAAACCTCAAATTGTAAACTATGACAAGATGACTTTCATGAAATCTCTATTCATGTTTTTTTAATTTTGACATATATTTGTGTCCTTGTTTATTCATATCAAAGAAGATCTATATTATTGGGTACTTGATGTTATTTTTTATTAAAAAAATGATGCATGATGTCCCTTATTAACATTAAGGGGAACTCTAATAATGCAATGTTATTACGGATAGTACTCTTCTAACATATTAATACCATTTTGTAAGTGTTTTATAATATAATGACACTTTATGAGATTTTTTACCTAGAAGGTTTTCCCTATGCATATATTGTGTACTCTATTGAACTTGTGTATATTGTAATTCACATTTTATTCATCTTATAATTATTATAACGATCGGTAACCTATGATGCTAATCTATAACATGTTTTCTAATTTAAAATTCCTCATAATGATCTTTGATGGTAAATCACATAATGTCTTTATTAATAATTTAGATTTACATCTCAACTATATTTTTTTAGTATAATAAATAAAAGTGTGATGGGATGAGGAGGAGAAACACGTGAAATTTAAGATGGGAAGAGGCCATATCAATGGTCTCTAACATGATGGATGAATGGAGGAAGAAAGCATACAAATTGAGGAATGGGACCAAGAGAAAAAATATAATGAGTATATGTCATTCAAAGAACTAGGAGTTACTTTAACACCAATGCTTTGAACAACTTGCAAAACAAATATCTTAGCAAGCAATAAAACATGAAAAGGTTGAACTAAATGTTCAATATTATCCATATCAACTGAACTAGCATGTTCGTATGCAAATTGTTGTTTCAAATTTCCAATATTATTAAAATTATAAACTTTAGGCTTAATTTAGAAGTAGTAGCAATAGTAGTACTCATGGGAATAGTATTAAAAATAATATTTCCTCTAGATTAGGATTTTAGAGGATTTCAATGAGGGGTTATCCTTAGAAGAAATTGATGACGTGAATGAGACCTTGGCATACAAAGAACTAACAAAACACTGAAAGCTGGAAAAATATAAAAGGATGCAAAGAACTCACAAAACACTATAAGTTAACATTCCTATATCAAATTTATAGGTGCAAAAATAACCCACATCATTTTTATACACTCTTGTTAAAAAAATTAAATCACCCCACATTTGAGCTAATCACCTTTTAATTAATCATTCATCATTTCCAATGTCAAAGCATGCTAATCATATTATCAGTGTAATCAAATTCCTAATCTACCCATTATTATCATGACAAATCCACCGCATTTAGTTTTCACAAATGATCACAAATCAATCATTATTTACCTAATAGCTCTATTACTAATTGCATCAATGCATGAAAAACCCTTATTTCTTGTGCTAAGTCATCCAAATATGTTTATTACAAATTGCATTCCATTTGCATCAATATAAGTTTTGAACACTTAGCATTGTTATAATCACATCAACATCACTTGTACTATTCCTTACTATCTTCAAAGACTATTAAATATTATATCAAATTTGTGGACTTATTGTTAGGAGAAGATCCTCACTTAACAAGCTCTTAAAGGTATTTTTCAACACAACAAATATTTTATTGTAGGCTTAGACATGGAGGAAAATATATTTTTGTATGTAAATAAGGTATTTAGGTGATAAGATCATTTATTTAGGTGAAAGACCATCTTCATGCATTAGGTTCAAATTTGTAAGCTTGCAAATCATTTCTATTTACCTATAACTGACTCAAGTTTACTAATAGTTTAAGATTTTAGAGATCTCAAATGTATTTGTCAACTCAACATATCTAAAATAAAAATTCACATAGTAGCCTTATCTCATAGTCAAATTTGTCTCCCCTTCATCAACATGAAGGTATTTGTTAATTATTTTTTCATTCTATTTTCAAAATTTTAAATAGGTGCCTAGATACTTTGTCCTAACTCCATTAGCTAGGGTAGATTTTATTATTTATTTGCCCTAGCTATTTATGTTGATGTGATTTATTCTCCTACATAAAATGATGAACATGATATTTGAACCCCTTTAGAGGTTTACCCTAGGGTTCTTAGCTATCTTAAAAATAGATCTCTAATTTTCATATTCGATATTTTTTAAATTGTTGTTTCTTTTATTTCATATTTGAATAAGGTTTAGATCTAACCTCAGACATGCCATATATTTACATTAAGCTACTATTGCTATTATATATTTGATAATTACCCAGTCACCTCCCTATGGACTCTCCTTTCTAAATATTAACTATATGTGTCTTTTCTCCCTTCCTAAGTTTGATTCCTATGCCACTATTATTAATGATGATAGCACCACAGTGTCCTACTTCAACCCTATATTCATTTGATACACCCAAAGGTCCTATTTCATGTGATGTTGTAATGTGTCCTCACTTACCTCATCTTTCCTTGAGTAATGCAAATACACATGAACTGCAATCCCTAAAAATGAGGTTGCTAATACTTCTAAATATTTATTATCATGGTATATCGATGATGTATTTAACATGAAAATTCTATTTCTTATTTCTTTTCTCATGATGAAGTGGACGACTCTTTGATTCATGATGATTTAGTAAATGATGCATACGTTGGAAGGTGTTTTCATATAAAAATATTTAATATTTTGAAATTTGTTGTTCATCTCAAAATGGTTTGCCACACTTTTAAACTTGGACCTACCTTTTGGGGGTGCAGATATTATGTTCCAAAGGTCATTGATGGTAGTTGTGATTTGAGCAGTTAGGGTGGGCCTGAACACTAATTTCATTAATGTCGTCAGACTAATTTGAAGATTGGAATTGGCTCAGTTAGAGTGGGCCTGAACCCTAATTTCATTAATGTTGTTGACTATTTTGAAGATTGGAGTTGCCTCAGTCAGGCTCTGCATGTGATCTGAGCAAGTTTTGGCGTCGTTCAAATTCAATGACGTACTACAAAATGAAACTGAAAAAAAGGAGCATGACTTAGAAGAACTGCGTTGCTGCAGGTTCGAGATTCAAAACCAGATTATCAAGCATTTACAATGAAATTGTTTCATAGAAATAGCAGCTAATGACGTCATGGGCGAAGAAGCTGAGCTTGTTTCTATGTTTTTTCTAATAATGCCCTACTTGAATGGATGATAGGAACACACCCTTGTCTCAATGTTGTTTAAGGAAGTTTACATCTGCAACTGTCTTACCATGCTTGATTTGGTAATAAACTTCACAACACCTAATTCCACTAATGACTCTATCATTATCTTCATTTTTTCTTGTTCCTTCTTCCTCCCCATCTTAGTTATTTTATCAATAACCCTATTCTTTAAGATCTTCTTTTGGATACTTAAGAGGAACTAGGGTTTCCTCTTGTCATCTTCCTTAATACCAAAATCAAGTGTAGGATTGACCATCACCTTAGTGTTTGCGCCAAAGAAAGTTCACACAAAGGTTTAGAGGTCATAAAAATCTAGGGATCATTCAAGGATTTGAGAATTATTGATTAAATACATTGGGCTCTCCTTGTGGAGACCCAAGTTCAATTCTCCATAGGGACATCTAATAGTGGAATTATAAGTGATGGCTCTTGGTCTTCCATAGTTGGCATGTAATGTGTCCAACTAGTTTCTAAATAAAAGTGGATTTCTAAGTTGTGACTCTTTGCATTCGATATGTGATTTCTAATGCTTTTTCCCATAAGAAGCTTGTATTGGTTTAATCTTTATGAAAGTATGAGCAAGAAATTTGTTATCAATATTCAATTATTTAATAAGTATTATTAAAAATTTATATAAATTGTTAAAATAAAAAATGGATATATCCATGAGGTATGGAGATTCGAGAAGAGCTATTCAATTGAAAAGTCTAATAAAGTGTGTGGAGAAAACTTAGCCAATCAAATTATCCTCATAGACATACCTCAATGCATATCAATGAAGGACCTCAGTGTATATTAGGGTCACATTTGTCATTATAAATTACAAATCAACATGCCATAAAACTACTAGGTAAAGGTTAAATAACAGTCTCAAATTTAAGTGGTGTATTTTGTGCTTCTCATATTCATCTTTATCTTAGTTGTCAACATTACACTCCATTCTATTTATATTTTAAATAAGTTCATCCAAGGTAGACTTAGAGATTGTAGGATTTTGCCAAGATTAAGGGCACAATGAAAAGCATAAAAAGAGACAATAGAATGACAAGAACAAACTGTATTCTCATCAATATGCAAATGATCAACCGGATTAACCAATACAATGAATATAGGTCTGCTTATATAGGCAAGGCCATATGGATGTATGAGCACACAAATATGACATGTGGCTCAATGAGAAACAAGGGTAAGTAAGAAATACTAAGGGTAGGTAGGAGAAATAATATAATATTCCACAAGAGGTGGATGACCCACTGAATGTGGAGTGTAACAGCAAAATAAGACCACAAAAGGTGGAATTTCTCCTACAAGCTCTATCCCTATGTGCACACTTCCCTAAGTGTCTCAAATCCAAACTACGAAGAGATGCATTATCCTAGGTTAACTTAAGTAAGTGTAATAATATCTAAAATGAATATTTATTTACACCAACACCCCCCCTTAAGTGCAACTTAGGGGAATGAAGACTCAAGTCAACAATGCAAGATGGGCCCCGGCTACGAGGCCATGATAGGTACCCATGTACAATATGCAAATGCAAGCAAAACTATGCAATGCAATCTCTCACAAATAGAGAAAGGGAGAAAACCCAGTGGGAAAAAAACTCCCCCCCAAAAGAGAGATGAATGTACAAAAGATTCTCAAAGAAGAAGGACAAAACCTCAAAGAGGAAAAAGTCCCCCCCATAGGAGAGGAAGAAGAAGTCAGCTGACCCCTCCTAATGACACATCCCGCACCCCCAAGAGAGCTCGCAACTGCTGGAACTTACTCTCGGTGAAAGGTTTGGTGAATATGCCAGCAACCTGCTCTGTTGTAGGACAATACTGCAAATCAATGACCTGCTCCTAGATGAGCTCTCAGATATAGTGCATATGAATCTCGATGTGTTTGGTCCGCTGGTGCTGGACCGGGTTCTTCGAGATCGCAATAGCACTCTGATTGTCACAATGTAGAACTGTCGGCCGTGGAGTGGTGAATCCAAACTCTGTGAGGATCTGCTGGAGCCAAATGGTCTCAGTCGCTGCATTAATAGCGCCTCGATACTCAGCCTCAGTCGAAGAGAGAGCAATAGCATGTTGCTTCTTGCTCTGCCAACAAATGGGGCCCAAACCAAGGTGAAAACTATAACCAGAAGTAGACTTACGATCATCAATATCGCCAGCCCAATCGGAGTCTGTGTAACCAACCAAGAGAAGTCCTATGCCTACTGCATAGTGAATCCCATAGTGATGTGTACCCTGGATGTAATGAAAGATGCGTTTGGTGGCTTTCCAATGAAGCTCATGTGGTTCTTGCATGAACCAGGAAACCATGCCAACTGCAAATGAAATATCAGGGCATGTATGAGTCAAGTAGATGAGACTACCCACAAGCTGAAGATACAAAGTGGCATCAATTGGTGGAGAAGAACACTGAGCCTCAAGCTTGACTCCTGAAAGAAAGGGAGTCGAGGCAGGCTTACAATCAGCCATATGAAAGTGTGCAAGTAGATCAAGAGCATACTTGGGCTGCAATAGTGTAATCCCGGAAGGTGACTGTGAAATCTCTATCTCAAGAAAGTAGTGCAAAAGACCCAAGTCAGTCATAGCAAATCTGTCATGCAAAGCAAATTTGACCCTGCTAATGATGGATGAAGTACTCCTTGTAATGATCAAGTCATCAACATAGACCACAAGTATCAAGTGAGAGTCATCTTGTTGCAAAATGTAGACTTTCGGATCAGAATGACACCTGGTGAACCTTGCAGAAAGAAGAAAGGAATCCATCTTGGCGTACCAAGCCCTGGGGGCCTACTTAAGGCCATAGAGAGATTTCCTTAGTCTGCAAACCAAGGAAGTATCCTGGATGAAACCCTGTGCTTGCTCCATATAAATCTCCTCATCAAGATCACCATGAAGAAACGCACTCTTCACATCCATCTGATGTATAGCCCAACTATGAGCTACAGCAATAGCAAGTGTCAAACGAATGGAATTCATCTTGGCTACGAGTGCAAAGGTCTCAGTATAGTCAACACCTGCAACCTGCGAGAAACCTTTCACAACAAGTCGAGCCTTATACTTATCCACACAACCATCCGCTGCAAACTTGGTCCGATAGATCCACTTACATCGAACCATCTTTCTCCCCTTAGGGAGATGGACTAAATCCCATGTGTTGTTCCTCATCAAGGAACTATACTCTTCCTCCATAGCTTGGTCCCACTCAAGAACCCCTGATGCTTCCCTAAATGTCTGTGGATCGGAAGCAGTAGCAATGAATGCATGTGGAAGATCCTAATGTTGTGATCGAGTTCTCTATGTATCTGAAGGATCCCCAACAAGAGAACCTACAGACTCAAGTGTCTGTCGAGCCCAACGAGGTCTAGGTGGAGGTGGAGAATGAGGCTCCTCAACTGCAAGTGGACCCTACGGAGGTGTTACCCTGTGAGTCGGAGTTGAAGGAGTCTCATCATCTGAATCACTAACATCACTATCCATAATGGAGGAAGGTGGAGGAGGTAGAGAGGCTAAGCTAGGAGAGCTTTCCTCAAAGTGAACACTCCTCTCAATGAACACCTCATGTGTCTCTGGATCCATCAATCTGTATGCCTTAACACCCTCAGGATATCCAACAAATATGCAAGGCTTACTCTAAGGTTCCAATGCCTTGCATTTTTGCGGAGGTATGCGAGCCCATGCTGGACACCCAAAGACTCTAAAATGTCTCACAATCAGTTTCCTACCAGCCCAAGCCTCAAAAGGAGTAATACCTTGCAAAGGTTTGTGAGGAACCCGATTCTGGATGTGTGTGGCACAACTGATAGCCTCTGCCCAAAAGGCGGGATCAAGAGAACGTGCATGTATCATACAGCTAGCCATTTCTTTGAGAGTTCTATTCTTGCGTTCTGCAACCCCGTTCTGTTGTGGAGTGTATGCTACAGAATGTTGAAGATCAATCCCCTCAAATGTACAAAAATCCTCAAGTCTTTTGTTCACATATTCCCTTCCATTATCTGTGCGAAGAATCTTGACCACTTTTCCTGATTGCTTCTCCACACGAGTCTTGAAGTCCTGAAATCTGTCAAATACTTCACTCTTATGAATGAGAAAGTAGACCCAAGTGAAGCGGGAGTAGTCATCAATGAAGGTGAGAACATCACGGGCCTTACTAAATGAAGGTGCTAGAAATGGACCTGCTACATCGCTGTGAACAAGTTGAAGAACTTCCAAAGCTCTCCAAGATTTCCCCTTATCAAACTTCTCTTCGGGATGCTTGCCCATGGAACAACCTGAACATACACCCTCTAAAAAACTAATTCGAGGTAGACCTGTGACCATGTCTTTAGTGCTTAGCTGCTGAAGATAGCAGTAGTTGAGGTGACCAAACTACTCATGCCATAGCTTACTTTCTGAATTTGAATGAGTAAGCAAGGCCCTAGAAGGTGAACTTGGCACAAAGTGGGAGAATGAATAAAGCCTTGAGTTTTCATTGACTTGTCCCACTGCGACCAAGGCATCATCATCAAGTTCCTTTACCACAACTAAATCTGGTGTAAACTCAACCTTTTTCCCATTCCCATAGTGAGTGATTTGGTAGATGGAGAGAAGGTTGGTAGACAAGTTAGGAACATAGAGAACATTCTCAAATGTTCCATCATCCATGTCAACTGAACCTTTCCCTTCAACCTCTACTTGTGTATCATCACCTATGTAAATGTGAGGTACCTTAGATGGCTCCAATGAAGAAAACTGCTCCTTTGTAGAACCCATGTGATATGAGGCACCCGAGTCAAGTATCCATTGTTGTGAAGAACCTGTTGTAGCCACAAATGCTTGCCCTTTTCCCTTAGACTGTGAGGAAGAGGAAGGAGATGAATCCTTCTTTGTGTAGGCAGATGGCAAGTTGATGTTGTTTTTCTTGAGAAGATTAGTTAACTCATCAACTTGCTTTGTGTGGCATCGATGCTCATCGTGACCATACTTCTTGCAATATGCACAAGTTGGTTTATCCTTCTTAAGTGGTGTCCCCTTCTTGGAAGAGGATGAAAAATCGCCTTGTGATGGAGAGGATGATTGTCCTTTTTCTTGGTGTGGCTTAGACTTGGAGTGCTTCTTCTTTTTGTTGGAATCTTTGCCTTGACTTCCTTGATTCCCTTGATTAGCCACCAAAGCCTTGGACTTTGAAGACTTGAGAAGCCCCATGTTCAACAACTTAGATTTTTCCAATATCAATATTTCTATGAAAGCATCAAATGAAGGCATAACATAGGAACTCCCCACTGTCAAACGATGAGTTTGGAAGCTAGACACAAATGCTGCATATTCTGGTGCAAGCTTGTCCAACAAATTGAATATCAACTGAGCATCCTTTTTGTCAATTCCACAATCCTTAAGCTTTGCTCTTAGCTCATTTGCTTTGGTGACATAATCTTGGATTGTATCAAAACTCTTGGGATCCAAGTTCGTGAGCTCATTGTCAATCTGATAGCCTCTGATTTCATCAACTTGACCATACAATTTCTGAAACATATCCCAAGCCTCTTTGATTGTTTTACACTTCTCAATGTGAAAATGAGGTCATCTGATACATACTTGGCAAAGTTCCAAGAGCCATGCAATTCTTTGTGAGCCATTCTAATTGAGCATTTGGATCAGCCTTAGGATCAGGTGGTGTTGTTATTGTTCCATCTATGTAATGTGTGAGACCCTTTTCCATTAATTTACTCCATACTTTAATTTTCCATGATGCATAATTATGTGGAGTTAAAGGTGGAAATTTATTAGGACTCATTGCAACAAAAATGGAAAGATCACAAAGAGAGGCACAATCACACAAGACACCCCCCCAAATTCACTCAATCAAAGAACCCCCCCCAAAAGTGATGATTTGGCACTTTATACCTAGCGCGTATACAATGGGCCACTTGCAAAAAATGGAAAAGTGGATTTCTGATTACAATTTTACAACTGTCTCAATAAGGCCAAAAGAGTCTAAAACTGAAAATGCAAGAGATCTAACTAAGATCCAAGCAATTTACAAGTACCTAATAGACCAAATAAGACCAATATCTGAAAGTACAATTTTCACTCAAAATATCTGAAATATAATCATATATTATGAAAGTAGATGAAAAAATATTCACTTTCAAAAAAAACGGCACCTGAAAAGGAGATCGTATGAGCTCAAACGAGGCCTTTGAAGTTGCAGAATTGAAGATTGGATAGGTACAGCTAAGAAAATCTGAAAATTCTGAAAAACCTGTACACCAAAATCAGAAAATAACCACACCACTGCGAAGATCATGAAATTTTAGCCCATTTCAAAAAAAATTGCATCAAAAAAGGAGCAAAAATGAGCAAGATATGGCCTTTCAAAGTTGGACTGCAAAACTGAAAAGCCCAATGGAGAGGGATCAAAAAAATTTCAAAAAGTTGTTGATGTGGCGTTGATGTCAACAATTCACTATCTTAAATTTGACAATCGTGTGACCGTCACGAGAACTTCGCCTCCTTGCTGACTGGGCGTCCGTACTGTACGAACTGCTGACTGTGTAGGTGACTGTGTTGTCGTACGGATGCTGACGTGGCACTGTGCAGGTGTAGGGTTTTTACCATGGGCTAGTGGCTGCCTGCCACGTGGCGGACGCGGGTCCGTCAGTTTTGGTGGTCGCCGGAGAGGAGGGAGCAACCAAAGCCAAGGGGGCTGGCGACGGGCCGGGAGCCGAGGCTACCGGTGACGGAAGACCTGGGCGTCGGCGGGTACACGGCAGCAGCGGCGGTGGGTCGCGGTGGAAGCCAGAACTGGTGAGCGGGGCCCAAGGACGGGTACGGACGGCGGCGGCTCCGATAGCAGGTGCGCCTGCGACTTGCAGCACATGCTGAGTACGGGGGGGTCTGCGGACCCCCAAAAAAAGTCAAAAAAAAAAAATTGAATTTTTTTTTTTGATTTTTTTTTTATCGCTTTTTTTTTTTTTTCGATTTTTTTTTTTTTCGAAAAATAATTTTTTGAAATTTTTTTTCGAAATCCGTACGATAATAGCCAAAATGGGGAAAAAAAATTTCTCACCAAAATAGGTCGACTTTATAGTCGAAATTTGTGGAAACGGCCTCCCGGATTCAACGGTGATGTCCAAATCGCTATATGACGCCCCAAAAAATGAAGATCCCCAAATCCGAAAATAGAAGCCTCCAAAGTGTCTCCGAAAAACTGATCAATGAAGCCCCAATAGCTCTGATACCATGTAGGATTTTGCCAAGATCAAGGGCACAATGAAAAGCATAAAAAAAGACAATAGAATGACAAGAACAAGCTGTATTCTCATCAATATGCAAATGATCAACTGGATTAACCAATACAATGAATATAGGCCTGCTTATATAGGCAAGGCCATATGGATGTATGAGCACACAGATATGACATGTGGCTCAATGAGAAACAAGGGTAGGTAAGAAATACTAAGGGTAGGTAGGAGAAATAATATAATATTCCACAAGAGGTGGATGACCCACCGAATGTGGAGTGTAACAGCAAAATAAGACCACAAAAGGTGGAATTTCTCCTACAAGCTCTATCCCTATGTGCACACTTCCCTAAGTGTCTCAAATCCAAACTACGAAGAGATGCATTATCCTAAGTTAACTTAAGTAATTGTAATAATATCCAAAATGAATATTTATTTACACTAATAGAGATGATGGTTGTATGGATGCAATACAAAAAAGTTTGGGTATAGATGGAATAGTATGAAAGATAGTAGTAGGGAATCGACATGGACATAGTACAAAGAATAAGATATAGCATGGAAAAAGATACTAAAAAGGGTATAGAATAAGATCAAGAATTATGAAAGGAATGAGATGCCAATAGTGGAAGTATGGATAACACTATCAATGGGAAGGAAACACTTGTAATAAAATGGTAGAAGCACTAAGACCATGTGTATATTCGAGGTACTAATAAGGATAACATGGAAAGTTGGTGAAATATTATAGGATAAGGTGACCTTAACCTTGTAATGCCATGTACGAATATTACATCTCCAACATCTTGGGAATGGTACTTATATGCCCATGAAGGTTGTTGATAAAGATCATTATTTATTACTTCATATATAACTTGGAATATTAGTTGTAGTGGTATTCATGAGGGAGGTTACTTATGACAATTATAGTTACAAAGTAACTTGAGCTGATTTACACTACTTTCTTGATTCTAATTTCTAGGAGAGAGAGTGGAGCATCTTGCTACGATGGATGGGGTTCACGTTAGTTGGCCACTTCATTTTGGAGCACCATACTAGGAATGTATTCCCACTCTTCACATAGGCCAATTATGATGGTTATAATGGTTTCTATTCATGGAGTATTGATCAAATTATAATTGGTGGTGTTGTATTTTTCTCATATCATGTGTTTTTGTTTTGAGGAGTTGTTCACATGGTTTTTCCTTTCTAGTTCTATATAAATTGGATGTCTTAGATATATTCATGATATATTTTTTAATGGATCTTTTACAAGTGAAGCAAGGTTATGCTACCAAAATTTTATGAAATTGAAAGGAAAAGTTAGATGTATTATTGCAACATGTCGCTATTTGATTAATATAAAATCATACAAGTTTTCCTAAAATATTCTTTCTTTGTAAATTTTGTTGTCATGTGTTTATGATATGTTTATTGATTTAAAATTTCTAATGTATTAATCTAATAGTAAATCAAATCATGTCTCAATTTTTAATTTAGATTTGAATGCCAATTAAAGTTTTTTCTATAGTAGTTTACCCTATCTCTCAACAAAATTATGGTGGGATGGAGGTGCAACACATAAATATAAAGACATTTGGGAAGTGGGCATAACAATGGTCTCTAGCATGATAGATTTGTGGATGGAGGAAGGAAGCATACTAGATTGAGCAATGGAACCAAGAGGAAATTGTGATGAGGGTGTATTATTCAAAGAACTAAGAGCTACTTTAGCACCAATGTCTTCAAGCACTTATGAACCAAATGGCTTAGTAAGTAATAAATCATAAAAAAATTGAACTAAAATTCAAGATTATCTATATCAACTAAAATTGCAAGTCCATATATGTAAGTTCTTATTCCAAATGTCCAATATTTTAAAAATTACCTAGTTTGGGCTTAGTAGTAGTAGCAATAGCAATACTCATGAGAGCATTTTTAAAATTACTATTCTCTCTAGATTGGGATTTTGGACAATTATAAAGGCTTTTCCTTAAGAGAAATTAAGGACATGGATGAGATATTAGAATATAAAAAAAAAACATAAAACCCTAGAAAAGAAAAAATATTTTTAAGGATACAAAATGTCATACAAACTTCAATAAATATCAACCAACCAAATTTGAAAATAAATGAACTAATTTATATTAACTTAGATGATTATAAGGGTTGGTAGGAAATAATGAAAATATGATTACATAATATAGCCTATAACACTAAAGGAGATATAACTATGAAGCATAAACAAAGTGTAATATGGACCTAACAAGATTTAAAAATAAAATTTATATAGTGAAAGATTCATATATACAAAAACCCTAAATAAGAGAATAATAAATCCTAAGGCCAAAACCCTAGGTAGAATAGGAAGGTGAATTTCACAAAATAGTGTAAAGAAATAGATACACCCCTTGCATAAATATCATAAGTTAATCAATTAAATTACAACGATAATAAAACTACTTTAGGGTAATGAGTTGGGATGAGAATTATAAATATATAATTATTTATAAAATTTGATTGAATTAGATACAATATTTCCTTAGATTTTTTAGGTAGGAAAATGATGATTGAAGGTGTCAAAAATTGATTTATCATTATGTAATAGAACTTTAGGGTTTGGTAATACAAACACATTAAAATCTATTATTGATTATACTCTAGTTTAGTTTAGATCTACATATATAGAATTAATCTTTTCAAGAGTAGAAATGATCTAGTTAATGAAATAAAACTCTAGCCCATAGAAGTAAAATAGTAGAGAATGAATGGTTATTTAACATTGGCCTCAATTTGTACTTATTTTTTAAGTAAAATGGTGTCTACAACTTGCTAAATGAGGTTCACTCTCTCCTCAATCAATTAAAAAGGAAAAATGGTTTAATAGTCTTGAACTGAGACCAAAAAAAGAATTGCAACAATGCCTAAGTTAAAGTATGTTGATGTATATTTCTAATACTGTTACTATGGATGGGTTGACCCCGCAGCTTGATGGTAAGTCATGAGCATTGTTGATAGGGAAGTCTCGAGTTCAATTCTCGTGCCTTGGATAGATGATTTTGTTGGCTTTGACACACAAGATACAAACATTAGTGTTCGAGGTGTTAAGGCCTCATAATTGCAGCGGTCGTGCCTAGGTTTGTCAGATGGTGTCAGTTAAGATGGTAGATGTGTGGTCATGTAGTGCTGGCAATCCAAGTTGTAGTCAATGGTGCCAAGGAGGTGTTAATACCTCATGCAATGCTTGAGACAAAGATTTATGGTGGAGTCAAGCTGGAGTAATAAGGAGAGTCATGGAGTGATAAGGATTGAGAGATAAGGAGAAAGAAGGAAAGGAGTGATAAGGAGTCAGAGATTGAAAGACAAGGAGGTTGGAGGAACGGAGTGATAAAGTGCCCCAAGAGATGAAGGAGAATTGAGATCAACAAGAGACAAATTAGGGAGGTGTTAATGCCTCAACAGGTCAAAACTTACCATGAGGATGGAGTCCCCCATTGTGACACCACTAGTTCATAACTCCAGTCAAAAGTGATTACCGATCAAAACAAAAAATTACTGTTATTATGGATGCATCATGAATGCTCTCTAACAATTCCTTCCCATAATTTTTTTATATGTTTTCTAAATGGATGATCATATCAGTATAGTCATATTTTTTAATTTTGATTGTGTAACACTTTTTATCATCAATATTTCAAATAATACTCCATAATACATCATCGAAATGATAAGTTAAAACAACAAAAAAAAAATAAAAGACTAATAACAAACCAAAATAGCTATAAGCTAATAAAAATGTCAGAGTCAAAATCCAAAAATATTATTATCAACTGATTTTGGAACGAAATCTCATCCAAAAATTGATTTTGGAATGATCAATTTTTACAGATAATTGGATGAAACAAAGACTAGACTCCATTGCCGACTCTCCTTGTCATTCACATGTTACAGTAGAAAGAACAAGTTAACTTGAACAATTATTACGTAAAATAAGCAGAAGAAGACACAAAAACAATAATTTGTCTTGTAGAATAAACTTGGTACAAAAACAATTGAATTCTACAGATAAGACGAAGAGCACAATAATGTACAATTGTGGGTGTGAGATCTTCAGCACCCACCACGGTGATAGACACTAAAGTATCAGACTCTAAAGATGATTGGGCATAAAGTTTGTCCAAACAAAATACGGCACCTAGGGCCCAGGCATCAGCAATTAGTATTATTTTTAGAACCATGTAGCGTGTAGCCCTGAGCCTTCCATAAATACGCATTGATTACCCATTTCATATACAAGTTGATTCAGTGGGCAAATTCTAAAAGAAATAAAAGAAATGAAAGATAAGATCTTAACAAATATGACGATTAGATTGTCTTCAGACATGATATAGATGTCATTATACATTTCATGATGTAATGTCATTTTGTCTATACTACCTTTTTGTTAGAAAGCATGAATGTTCTCATTTCTCATTCTTCACTAAGAATCACTCACTTATCAATCTCACGTTTAAGATGTGAGCTAGCTAGTTCTAAATGATAGGCAAATGGTATTTTTACATATTATATAAAATTGTAGAATTTATGATTCTCAACTATGTCAAATATCCTTCTCATGATCATGACATGTATGGATGCCACAATCATATGGATGAAAGCTTTCTCAAATTGAGTAGGAATGAATCAAAGAGAGATGTAAGTGCATGTGATGGTTAGTTGTTGTATTTTGGGTCCCTGAAGTGTTATGTTCAAGTCTATATAGGAATGGGGATGATACATCTTGTTGTGTCCTCAAAGCGTTAACCATTACCAAAAAAAAAGAAAAATGAGTTGAGGACATATTGCTTTGGTTTATGTATTGTGCTAGTAGTTGTGATACTTGTATTGCTTAGATACATTACCTTAATGGAGAAGTAATTTAGTTGACTACTAGTTGGGTTTTACAAAGATACTTGAGAAGTGAATAGTCCACTTATTTCATTTCCCTTTATTTAAATTAGTTGTAGTTATAATTATTTAGGTATTTAATGGATGGTGGGTGTACTACTTTGTTTTATAGAATATGTGTTAGTAGTTATGATACTTTGATTGCTTAGATTCATTGACTTATGAGAGAGGTAATTCAATTGACTTGTAGTTGTGTTTTACAAGGATTCTTGAAAAGTGAAGAGTTCCCTTATCTTCTTTTCCTTTATTTCAATTATCCGCATTTATAATTATTTAGGTATTTAATGGAACTTTCAAAATTAGTTATAAGTAACTACAATTTATTTTGATGAATTAAAAATGATTTGCATAATACTATGTAAACATTTTCACACCAATGATTTGGATCACACATAAAGATCCATCATAAGGATGATTTAGGTAGTAAATAATAAATAAATTGTAGATTGTAAACACAATAAATAACATTCAAGTTGTCATGAGAAAATAATTACTTCAACATATGTTTGGAGGAAGGGGGGAAGGGATAGTAGGAATTAATTCACATAATTGAACCTCAATATAAAAACAATAGGGAACAATAACATGTTATGTAATTGCAATGGTGAAAAGTGTATACTTTGCACTATGACTATTTGTTTATGGCATTTTGTGTGGGTGTCATAAGTACTTGGTCCTAGCACATGATTTTGACCCATCTTGCACTCCTTTTTAATCCAAATACCCAAAATATCTTAGAAACATAACTCAATTCTTACACATTCTCCATGGTGCACACTATAAGTTAACATTCCTAGCTTAAATTTGTAGTGACAAAAATAATCTACATCATTTTTCTACACTCCCTTATTCAAATACTTAAACTTCCCATCTGAGCTAATCACCTTCTAATTATTCATTCATCATTTCTTATTTCAAAGCATGCAAATTGTATCTTTAAGTCAAATATAAAAGGACATCACCCCTAATTCATATTATCAATGTAATCAATCCTTAATCCAACATTATTATCATGAAAATTCAACGACATTTATTTTTGGATTTTTTTAATAAAGAACGCAACAATAATAGCTCACTATTATTTAAGAAGGTCATATCTTCCATGATTTATTCCTTGATTGAGAGAATTGATCCCCAACATGTATAGTACAATGCCCCTTAAATGGAGATTCATAATAGAAGACCTATTATAAAGAACATGGATGAGCAGTTAGGGTGGGCCTCAACCCTAATTTCATTAATGTTATTGACTAATTTGAAGATTGGAGTTGCCTCAGTGAGGCTTAGCATGTGATCTGAAGAAATTTTAACGTCGTTCAATTTCAACGACGTACTACAAAAAGAAGATTGGAAAATCGTGCATGGTTTAGCAGAACTGGGTTGTTGCAGGATCAAGTTTCAAAACCAGGGTATCAAACTCTTAGAATGAAATCATGCCATAGAAATAGCTGATAAGGACGTCATGGGTGAAGAAGATGAGCATTTAATTCATCTATCAAATGCATTGACATTGCTGCCTTCAACTCTAATGGAGATCATGCGGATTGGGTTGGTAGTAAGTCCACCTCCTCGCATAAAGCTTGATAAATTTGAACTCTAACATTTCGCAATCACTGTATACAAATTATCTGCTTTAGAGATATGGAGATATTCACATGCTGTAAAAAATTTGGTTGACAATGGGTAATGGCAGCCCTGGTTTGTGAAATGATAGACTTTAATAGCAGGGTCCCATGCTGCTATCTAGTTAATATATTTAGTAGTGATGCCAATTTTTATGGAAAAAGAAATTTTGGGATAGTGGTTTCATGAGTTTTATGATCATTTGTTTATTTATAATTTAGTTCTTAGGTAAATGTGTAATATGTATTTCTAAATTTTATCTTTAAAATTTAGAGGGAAATATTAACAAATGTGGGAAAGAGAAAATAGTCATGTATATTCTATTGGATAACTTGTTCCTTTAAAAACAATGAGCTATAATGTCTTAGTTGAATGGATGATGGCAACCCACCCTTATCTCAATGTTGTTTAAGAAAGTTTAGATCTACAACTCTCTTTGCATGCCTGATTTAGTAATCTAATTCACAACTCCCAATTCTTCTAATGACTCTCTCATTATCTTCATTTTTTCGACGATTCGAATGAAGGTTTATTCTTAAGTGAAATTAAGGATATGGATGAGATATTAAAATATTAAAAACTCATAAAACCCTAAAAGAATAAATATAAAAGGATGCAAGATGTCATACAAACTTCAATAAATATCAACCGACCAAATTTGAAAATAAATGAACTAATTGAAAACTTAGTTAATTGTAAGGGTTGGTAGGATTTAATGAAAATATGAACACATAATAAAGCGTATAACACTAAAGGAGATATAACTATGAAGCATAAACAAAGTGTAATTTGGACCTAACAAGATTTAAAAATAAAATTATATAGTGAAAAATTCATATATACGAAAACCTTGAATAAGAGAATAATAAATCCCAAGGGAAAAACTCTAGGTAGAATAGGAAGGTAAAGTTCACAAAATAGTGTAAAGAAATAGACACACCCCCTACATAAATATCATAAGTTAATAAATTAAATTATAACGAACTACTTTAGGGTAATGAGTTGGGATGGGAATTATAAATACATAATTATTTATAAAATTCGATTGAATCAAATAAAATACTTCATTAGATTTTTTAGGGCGGAAAATGATGGTTGAAGGTGTCAAAAATTGATTCATCATTGTACTAGAACTTTAGGGTTTGATAATACGAACACATTAAAATCTATAATTCATTTTGTCTAGTTTAGTTTAGATCTACATATATAGGATTAATATTTGTAAAAGTAGAAATGATCTAGTGTATGAAATAGAACTCTAGCCCATAGAATTAAAATAGTAGAGAGTAAGTGGTTATTTAACATTGGCCTCAATATTTACTTATTTTTTAAATCGAATGGTGTCTACAACTTACTAAGTGAGGTTCACTCTCTCTTCAATCAAGCTACAAGACAAATTGCTTTAAAAGCCTTGAACCAAGATCAAAAAAGCATGCAACAATGCCTAAGTTAATGTATGTTGATATATATTTCTAATACTATTACTATGGATGCATCAAGAATGCTCACTAACAATTCCTTTTCATAATTCTTTAATATGTTTTCTCAATGGATGATCATATCAATATAGTAATAATTTTGTAATTTGATTGTGTAACAATTTTTATCATCAACATTTCAAATTATACTCCATAATGCATTATCAGAATGAGTTAAAACTACAGGAGAGAACAAACTAATAGCAACAGACCCAACTAGCTATAGGCTGGTAAAAATGTTACAAAATCAAAATCCAAAAATATTACTATCAATTGATTTTGTCACCAAGAATCTCATCCAAAACAGCGAATAAAGAATCTAAAACTATGATCAATTTTGCATATATATGACATAAGATTGTGACTAGTATACTTATATTTTTAAAATATATGTAAAATATGCCGAGAGATATCTTATAATAGAAGAGAATCATTGTAAAATAGATATCCTTCTAAAATACTAAACACCAAGAATACAAATCCATTAAAGTCATGCATGCAAAAAGTTGTGAATCTAGTTGGAGAAAAGTGGTGAGGGTTCTATTTTATTTGGAGTAATAAAATAACACCTCCACAAAAGCTGAAACATGGCATATTTCATGCATTTACCCATCATTTCCATGTCAAATTGTTTCAAAAATGGATTTTTGTTTATGATGTCATTGTAAATGCCTCTCGACATAATAAGATTATATCATGAATTGAATAAGATTACAACACTAGACTGAACATGAAAATTTATTGTTCATTAAAATAAAAAATAGAACAAACAAGTTAACATGAAAAATTATTTTATGTAACAAGTTAACATGAAAAATTATTTTACGTAACAAGTTAACATGAATTGAATTCACACAAAATTGTACTAATACATTTATTATTACATAAAAACACTTGTCAAAATGACGCCAAAGCGCATGGGTATATGATTTCCACCATTACAATGTATTGCCCACTGCCCCATTATACAATTGTGGGCGTGAGATCTTCAGATCTAGAGATGAAGTACATTTAATAACGAGCATAAACTTTGTCCAAACAAAATATGGACCTGGTTCGAGGCATCAGCAATTAGAATTATTTTGGAGCCTTCCATAAATACGCATTGATTACCCATTTCATATTTAAGTTGATTCAGTAGACAAATTCTAAATGAAATGAAAGATAATATTTTAACCATATTCACGAGACTTAATCTTAAAAAAAATATTTTTTGATGTTGAATTTACAATAATAGTGTTTTGTCTGATTTTGTCTATTCAAATAAGACGATTAGATTGTCTTTAGACATGATATGCATGTCATTATACACTCCATGATGTAATGTCATTTTGTCTCTACCTCCTCCTTGTTAGAAAGCATGCATGTTATCATTTCTCATTCTTCACTAAGGATCGTTCACTTATCAATTTCACATCTAAGATGTGAGCTAGCTAATCCTAAAAGATAGACAAAAGATGTTGTATATTACACAGACTTGTAGAATTCATGATTCTCAACATCTATGTCAAAATAGCTTTCTCATGATTATGGCATGTATGGATGCCACAATCAGATGGATGAACATTGAAACCTTTGTCAAGTTGAGTAGGAATGAATCAAGGAGTACATGTGAGTGCATGTAATGGTAAGTTGTATTTGGGACCTTGAAGTGTTGTGTTCAAGTCTTTTTAGGAATGAGGACAAGGCATCTTGTTGTGTCCTCGAAGTGTTTAACTATTACAGAAAAAAAAAAAAAGAGTTGAGATCGTATTACTTTGGTTTATAGAATATGTGCTATTAGTTATGATACTTTGATTGCTTAGATTCATTAACTTAACGGAGAGGTAATTTAGTTGAATAGTAGTTGGTTTTTACAAGAATACTTGAGAAATGAAAAGTCCCCTTATCTTCTTTCTTTTATTTTAATTAGTTGTCGTTATAATTATTCTGATATTTAATGGATTGGATGTATAACACATATTCTAATATGTGTTAGTAGGTATGGTACTATGATTGATTAGATCCATTGATTTATAAGAGAGGTGATTCAAGTGACTTGTAGTTGGGTCTTACAAGGATACTTAAGAAGTCAAGAGTACTTATCTTATTTTCCTTTATTTTAACTAATTGCAATTATAATTTTTTAGGTATTTAATGGAACTTTCAAAATCAGTTAAGAGTAATAGATTTTTACAATTTATATTGATGAACTTATAAAAGATTTGTATAAGATTATGTAAACATAATTTTCACACCAATGATTTGGATCACACTTCAAGATCCATCATAAGGATGATTTAGACAGTAAATAATAAAGAAATTGTACATTGTATACACAATATATAACATTCAAGTTGTCATGAGAAAATGATTTCTTCAACATATTTTCGGAGGAAGAGATGAAGGGTTAGTAGGAATTAGTGCACATAATTTAATCTCATTATAAAAATGATAGGCAACATTGAAATATTATATGTTTGTAAATGATGAAAAGTTTATACCTTGCACTATTACCATTTGTTTATGCACTATTAACTCAACCCTTCTTGCCTATTACCTATAAATATAATTCTCGTGATTAAGACTAACCATCATCTTTTGTTCAGTATTCATCTTGTGCATGCTCATTGGGAGTGAAGCTTGATATAGAAATCTAAAGGCTTTAGTTTCTTGTTGAGAGATCTTGAGGAAAATGGAATGAGAAATGTGAATCCCATTTAATTTTAGATTGATATAATAAGGAATGAAATAATGATAGTTCACTATTAGTTAAGAAGATCATATCTTGCATGATTTACTCCTCGATTCAGATCCTTGATATCACCTATAAACTCAAATATTGCTATTGTATTGTAATTGTTTTATTACTACGAATATTAAAACCATTTCTCTTCATTCATTTTTATTTGGACAATATTTTTTCTTATGTAAAATACCATTTGAATTAATTTTCGTATATCTTACAACAATTTGGATTTACCATCTACATGTAATTTCTTACACTTAAGGATATGAGTAGTATGAGAGTTTAATAATCCAACAAAGTGCAATGATGGGGATGATTATATTTATGAGGATGTTTAATTATCATAGGTTGTACATATAAATTTTAGGAGAAGTGGCTAGGTAGTGTCTCAAATGTACACATTAGGGTAAAACCAACTAGATCTTGAGAATATGTAAAATTTCTAGAATGTGGAGATAACACTCTAAAATTGTTTCCATTGAAGCCAAGTAGTATTAGATATAGATATGATAATAAATCAAATTATCAATGTTTAGTTCCACATATGGACTAAATTCGTTCCCCAATAAGGATGCTATTATCATATTTATAATAAATCACTCCACCCTAGATATCTCTACTTAAGGTATGGGAGAATGCATCTCTAGATTGATTTCTCTTACTATAATTTCATTGTGTATAAATTTATTTCTTTCAATTATTGAGCAATAGAAACTAATGATCTCTATTGCATTATAATCATAAATTCATTTAGATGATATTTGAGCAATAATAAGAATGTGTCGATCTTTAGAAGTTATTATAAACTAGCTACCAAAGACAAAAACTACCCATCCAAAGCATCGAATTGCACAAAATCATCCACAACATCCAAAGTCACAATTTCACACATTCCTCACAAATTGAACAAGCATGGAAACCTCATCCATACTTTGCACTGTTTCCTCATAGTTGACCAAATATTTGAGAATTTTGCCTTGCAATTTTGTAAGGCTAATGGATTAGAGAATAAATATAAATGAATAAACTTGGAAAACACCTTAAAATTCATTATAAACGACCTTTGCAACTATAGTCTTTCCAATATTATTATTATCACATATTCTAACTTAAACAAACATTTTATAACTTCTAGTCCCACTAGATGCTTGGAAACCTCTAATGAAGCCTTTTCCAATGTATTCATTATTTCATTCACCACCTTATTTACTAGCTGATATTTACAGTTGTATATATTGACGTTAGTGAAAATTAACAAATAAAGAAAGAAATGAGTGTAATAACTTTCTATCATGTGTAGAGGTTAGAGCACATGAATTTATGCATAGACCTCTCTCTAAATAGAATAAGTCTTCATATCACCAATTATATAGAAAATACATATTTTTCAAATCAGTGGTTCCTTATCATATGCCTCATTCAAGGAAGAAACCTCATCAGTGTCACTTCCAAGACTTCCATTTATTCTTACTATTTTTTCTTGATAATTTGTATAATAATGGTACATACTATATAAGTTAAGTTGTTTATTAATATATAAAAAATAACAATCATGTTTTTGATTAGTAAAACGGTGTGAACTAGGGCATTGACCCTTAACATATTAAAAAATTATCAACTGCAAACAAACAACATCAAAAGTGATGATGTTGGCAACAAGAACCACAACCCGAAGGCAAAAAACAAAACACAGTCGGACAGGCCAAAGAAGACCCTATCAAAGCAAAAAACACCCAAAGCCCCAATCAAGGAATGGGAGAGACACCCAAATCCAGACAAAGGGGGGCTTGGAAGAGGGAAGAAGACTTCCCCTTCCGCCTGCGAGAAACAATAGTCTAGGCGATGCTATCATCATGACCATCAAAAGAGAGATCAAACGGGAGGGACCCCGCAGGGTTACACCCAGAAGTGTCAATAGAGTGTTGCAACAGAACAACAGGGGGTTGTTGTAGAGCAACAACAGGCTGTGGTGAAACAACAGCAACAATAGATCTAACAGGAGTAGATCATGGTTGCGAACCTGGAGTGACTGGAGTAGAAACCACAGGGGAGGAAGAAGAGTCCACCAAAGGAACCATGGAATAAATAGTAACATCGGTAATAGAAAGGGGCACCTCATCCTCCTAAGAGGACTCATCTGAATTAAGATCAACATCACGGACAGTCAAGTGGTCAGCATTAGCCTCCTTCCACCAAGTGGCAACACCTTTACGATGTGGAACAGAGCAGTCTAAAGAAAGATGACCCGTAGAGAAGCATTTCTGACAACAAAAGGGGAGGCCCTTAATATCCAATAGCTATGACCAAGGCCTATCCCCCAACATAAGAACCACATCCCCTGGGAGAGGCAAAGAGATGTCAATGTTCACAAGGATTCAGACAAAGGTAGTATGGTCCATAGAAGACGTAGCATCATCGACCTGCAAGAATCGACCAATAAAGTTATCGATAGCCTCATAGCAGGAGGGCTCCCAAAAATGAAGAGGGAGATTTGGGAGGCGGACCCAAAATAACAATCATGTTATACATAGTCTAAAATAAAGTTTCTTACATACAAATTTCTTATATTTATATGTTTAGTAAATCTATTTAACTATTCCTACAAACAAATATTTTCTTTCTTAATATATAACATTTTCACTAGTGGCTTGGTTGTCAAGACCATCTACATATTAGGTGTCCATTTACACTACATCCCTTCCTCAGAATTGTAATACAACATCAATTTAAGTGTATTTAGAAATAACAATGAGGTTTTGGGTACTGCGAGAAGGAATTGACAAAGGAATATCATACAATTAATAACATCTATGAAAATGAAAAAATGGTGAGTATTATGTCAAAAAAATTACCTCATGAATAATCAATCCTCTCCAATAATGCATGATAAGACCTTTGGTATGTAGTATGGACATCTTTCAAACCATAATTCGATGCAGACTATTTTTTAGATGGTGTAGTTGTATATATAGAGAAACACACATGATAAAATTATCTAAGCATGATCTTATTTATAGGTGTGTGCTGAAAAGTGTGGATTCTGCAAAAGAGAATCAAACAACATCAAACACACACATGAAACATTATGTTCTAGAGTTAGAAATCAAAATAGAAACTAAACTAAGTTAGCTTCAAAATCAAGAACCCCAAGCACATCTCATGTTCCTTTATCTCCAAGGATCTTCAAGATTCAAGGTGGCTCTCACTTGGAAGAGCACTTGATCTTTTAGATGTCAACCTTAAGAACGAGATTGAAGGATATGCCAAGATCAAAACGAATGCAACTAAGATCCTAGCTAGATGATTAAATGATATGAAAAGATGAAATGCAAGATGGAATGCAAGATATGAGACTAAGATTGATTCCAAATTGAAAGCTTAGGTGTGCTATTTAAACTAACATGAAGATTGCTATGAAATAGATATACAATGGCTATGAATTAAGTTGGCACGAAAATGGGATTACCATGATACTATCAACATGATGAAAGCTAAAATAGAATGCAACTAAGATGATCTAAGTGCTTGAAGATGACAAATTGAAATCTTTGATAACCTGCAAAATGACTATAAGTTTGATGCACAAGATGATGGATCCCCAAGAGTGAAGGAAGGAGCTCTATTTATAGGAAAAATAGAGAAATGGATGGCTGAGATTTAGCAATCTCAACAAGAGCTAGGATGGAAAGTTATCAATCCATGAGGGGAATTCAATCCAATCCCAAGTTGACAAATGTCACCTTGAGATGGCTTGAGAGGATGCTAAGAAAGAATTAGATGCTACAAAAGCATTAGGGATAACCTCAAGGGATGACATCATTGGATAATGTTATTATCCAAGGGAGCATGCTATTGTCCAAGAGGTAAACTCTTGTGCAAAGTTGAAGGATGGCCAAAGGGATAACCATCATGGGATAGGGTGATGTCTTGTAAGAGGAATCAAATGCCTTTGAAGACTTTGGAGGTTAACTTATTGGAAGTTAGATAACTTTCAAGGCTTCTGTAAGAGCCTTATGAGTTTGGAAAACTCAACAAGTTAACTTGTTGAAGAAGGTAAAGTCTTCAATATATTTTGAAGACTTTCCCCAAATTTGGAGAAGTGACTCCCCCAAATTTAGGGTTGTGACATGATTAGAAGATTTAGGCTAATTAATGAGGAATTAGAGGGTTTCTAGAATTAGTATGTTAATGAAAAATGTAGGAGAATGCAAGTGGAGGTAAATAGGCATTTTTAGATCAAATAAAAGATTTATTTTAGGCAAAAGAGGTGCAACTTGCATTTGTAGGATTTTGAAAGTGGGGGGACTATTCAAAAATAAATAATGATCTATTTAAATGCAAAGGGATTTTTTTAATCAAATATAAATTCAATTAAAAGGGAAAAAAGGGCTTTTAATTAAATAAATAATATTTATTCAATTAAATGGCTAAAGGGTACTTAATCAAACCATAGTTTAATTGATAGGTTAGGCTAGAAGAAAAGGATTTTAATCAAATCTTTAATTTGATTAATAGGCTCATTGGAAGAATAGGGATATTAATCAAACCTTAGTCTAATTAATAGGCGAATAAATGATGATAAATGAATAAAAATCATTTAATTAGTTGTGCAAGTTTTAGGTGTCTACAATAGGAAATCTAACTTAGACTATGTCTTCAAAAGAAATAGTGCTATCCAATGGATGGAGTAATACTTAGAAAAGATCCTTCTGTGACTCTTTAATAGAAAAGATGAATATAAAGTAGCTCTGGAAACATAAAAAGAAATTTTGATATGATTAGTGAAAGGGTTTTTTATTTGGGTAATAGTAAAAGTTCTATCTCATTATATGGAAATAAAATTTATTTTCCTCTTACTTGAGATTCTTATTTTTAGTAAAAACACATTAAATATAATGATAACTCCACTCAAGGGAAATTTTTCCATCATAACATTCTCTCTAGTTCTTTTCATCTAATTATCAAGTGAAAGATATGCTATGATAGAGAATAACTAAGATGAAATCCTTGTAATCAAATATGAAAGTGAATTGTGTAGTAGTTTTTCTTAAGTGATTTTGTTAAGGGGAGTGTGCATATCAATGACACTTCTTAGTGGCTAATCGTGGATGATAGAATTAATAGACATAATATGAAACCTCTATTTATATTATATGTAAACAAAAAAATGCTTAACCTTAGGTGATTTCATTAAAGGTGGGTATGCATGTCATGCCATCTCTTAGTGGCCAGAACTTGGAGTTAATCTACCTAATGCTTCAATAAAATAAGGCCTTTAGGCATTATATATGTATAAGTCCCTAGGACATATTTTTAAAAAGTCTCTATATAATAAATCTTCCACTTTTAAAAGTATTATATTATATAAGACTCACAGACACTATGTAATGAATATGGGAAGACTAGTTTGAGGAGTCTTAGACTCCAATAAAAACTTTATAACACCTTTTATAAACCATAATTTTAAAAAAAACTCAAATTGTAAACTATGACAAGATGACTTTCATGAAATCTGGATACATGTTTTTTATTTTGACATATATTTGTGTCCTTGTTTATTCCTATCAAAGAAGAACTATATTATCAACTTGATGTTAGTTTTTTCTTAAAAAAATGATACATGATGTCCCTTGTTAACATTAAGGTTAACTTTAATAATGTAATGTTATTACGGGTAGTGCTCCTATAAGATTTTAATACCATTTTGTAAGTGTTTTATAATATAATGACACTTTGTGAGATTTTTTTACCTAGAAGGGTTTTCCCTATGCATATATTGTGTACTCTATTGAATTTGTGTATATTGTAATTCACATTTTATTCATCTTATAATTATTATGATGATCGGCAACCTATGATCCTAATCTATAACGTGTTTTGTAATTTAAAATTCCTCATAATGATCTTTGATGGTAAATCATATAATGTCTTTATTAATAATTTAGATTTACATCTCAACTATATTTTTCTAGTATAATAAATAAAAGTGTGATGGGAAGAGGAGGAGAAACACATGAACTTGAAGATGGGAAGAGACCATATCAATGGTCTCTAACATGATGGATGAATGGAGGAAGAAAGCATACAAATTGAGGAATGGAACCAAGAGAAAAATATAATGAGTATATGCCATTCAAAGAACTAGGAATTACTTTAGCACCAATGCTTTGAAAAACTTGCAAAACAAATGGCTTAGCAATAAATAAAACATGAAAAGGTTGAATTAAATGTTCAATATTATCCATATCAACTGAACTAGCATGTTCGTATGCAAATTGTTGTTTCAAATTTCCAACATTATTAAAATTATAAACTTTAGACTTAATAGAAGTAGTAGCAATAGTAGTACTCATGGGAACAATATTAAAAATTAATATTTTCTATAGATTAGGATTTTAGAGGATTTCAATGAGGGGTTATTCTTAGAAGAAATTGATGATGTGAAGACCTTGGCATATAAAGAACTCACAAAACACTGAAAGCTAGAAAAATCTAAAAGGATGCAAAGTACTCACAAAAGACTATAAGTTAACATTCCTATCTCAAATTTATAGGTGCAAAAATGATCCACATCATTTTTATACACTCTCTTGTTCAAAAAAATAAATCACCTCACATTGAGCTAATCACCTTCTAATTAATCATTCATCATTTTCATTGTAAGAGCATGCTAATCATATTATCATTGTAATCAAATTCCTAATCTACCCATTATTATCATGACAAATCCACCACATTTAGTTTTCACAAAAGATCACAAATCAATCATTATTTACCTAAGATCTATATTACTAATTGCATCAATGCATGAAAAACCCTTATTTCTTGTGTTAAGTGATCCAAATATGTTTATTACAAATTGCATTCCACTTGCATCAATATAAGTTTTGAACACTTCTTAGCATTGTTATAATCACATCAACATCACTTGTACTATTTCTTACTATCTTCAAAGACTTTATAGAATATTATATCAAATTTGTGGACTTGTTGTTAGGAGAAGATCCTCACTTAACAAGCTCTTAAAGGTATTTTTCAACACAACAAATATTTTATTGTAGGCCTAGACATGGAGGAATATATATTTTTGTATGTAAACAAGGTATTTAGGTGATAGGATCATTTATTTAGGTGAAAGACCATCTTCATGCATTAGGTTCAAATTTGTAAGCTTGAAAATCATTTCTATTTACCTATAACTGACTCAAGTTTACTAATAGTTTATGATTTTAGAGATCTCAAATATCTTTGTCAAATCACCATATCTAAA
Source organism: Cryptomeria japonica (assembly GCF_030272615.1). NCBI lineage: Eukaryota > Viridiplantae > Streptophyta > Pinopsida > Cupressales > Cupressaceae > Cryptomeria > Cryptomeria japonica. The sequence continues at coordinate 644,056,233 of NC_081406.1, read as the reverse complement.
ATTAAAATTCACATAGTAGCCTTATCTCATAGTCAAATTTGTCTCCCCTTCATCAACATGAAGGTATTTATTATTTATTTTTTCATTCTATTTTCAAAATTTTAAATAGGTGCCTAGATACTTTGTCCCAACTCCATTAGCTAGGGTAGATTTTATTATTTATTTGCCGTAGCTATTTATGTTGACGTGATTTATTCTCCTTCATAAAATGATGAACATGATATTTGAACCCCATTAGAGGTTTACCCTATGGTTCTTAGCTATTTTTAAAATAGATCTCTAATTTTTATATTTGATATTTTTTAAATTGTTGTTTCTTTTATTTCATATTTGAATAAGGTTTAGATCTAACCTTAGGCATGCCATATATTTACATTGAGCTACTCTTGCTATTATATATTTGATAATTACCCATTCACCCTCCCTATGGACTCTCATTTCTAGATATAAACTATATATGTCTTTTCTCCCTTCCTAAGTTCGATTCATATGCCACCATTATTAATGATGATAGCACCACATTGACTTAGCTCCTACTTCAACCCTATATTCATTCGATACACCCAAGGGTCCTATTTCATGTGATGTTGTACTATGTCCTCTCTTGCCTCATCTTTCCTTGAAGATTTTAATAATGCACATGAACTTCAATCCCTAAAAATGAGGTTGATAATACTTCTAAATATTTAACATGAAAATTCTATTTCTTATTTCTTTTCTCATGATGAAGTGGATGACTCTTTGATTCATGATGATTTAGTAAATGATGCATATGTTGGAAGGTGTTTTTATATAAAAATATTTAATATTTTGAAATTTGCTGTTCATCTCAAAATGGTTTGCCACACTTTTAAACTTGGATCTACCAATTTCAGCAGTTAGGCTGGGCCTGAACACTAATTTCATTAATGTCGTCAGACTAATTTCATTAATGTCGTCAGTTAGAATGGGCCTGAACCCTAATTTCATTAATGTTGTTGACTAATTTGAAGATTGGAGTTGCCTCGGTCAGGCTTTGCATGTGATCTGAACAATTTTTGACGTCGTTCAAATTCAACGACGTACTATAAAAAGAAAGTTTGAAAAACGAGCATGACTTAGCAGAACTGCGTTGCTGCACGTTCGAGATTCAGAACCAGATTATCAAGCATTTAGAATGAAATCTTTTCATAGAAATAGCTACTAACGACGTAATGCTGAGTATTAAATGATGTGCTTGTAAATCTGCAACTGTCTTAGCATGCTTGATTTGGTAATAAACTTCACAACACCTAATTCCACTAATGACTCTATCACTATCTTCATTTTTTCTTCTTCCTTCTTCCTCCCCATCTTAGTTATTTTTTCAATAACCCTATTATTTAAGCTCTTCTTTTGGATACCTAAGAGGAACTAGGGTTTCCTCTTGACATCTTCCTTAATCCCAAAATCAAGTGTAGGATTGACCATCACCTTAGTGTCTGCGTCAAAGAAAGTTCACACAAAGGGTTAGCTGTCATAAAAATCTGGGGATCATTCAAGGATTTGAGAATTATTGGTTAAATACATTGGGCTCTCATTGTGGAGACCCAAGTTCAATTCCCCATAGGGACATCTAATAGTGGAATTATAAGTGGTGCCTCTTGGCCTTCCATATTTGGCATCTAATATGTCCAACTAGTTTCTAAATAAAAGTGGATTTCTAAGTTGTGACTATTTGCATTTGACATGTGATTTCTAATGCTTTTTCCTATAGGGAGCTTGTATTGGTTTAATCTTCATGCAAGTATGAGCAAGAAATTTTTAATCAATATTCAATTATTTAATAAGTTTTATTAAAAATTTAAATAAATTGTTAAAATAAAGAATGGATATATCCATGAGGTATGGAATTGGAGAAGAAATATTCAATAGCAAAGTCTAATAGAGTGTATGGGAAAAACTTAGCCAATCTCCTTATCTTCATAGACATACCTAAACACATATCAATGAAGGACCTCAATGCAAATTAGGGTCACATTTGTCATTATAAATTACAATCGACATGCCATAAAACTCCTAGGTAAAGGTTAAATAACAATCTTAAATTCAAGTGGTGTATTTTGTGCTTCTCATATTCATATTTATCTTAGTTGTCAACATTACACTCCATTCTATTTATATTTTGAATAAGTTCATCCAAGGTAGACTTAGGGATGATGGTGGTATCGATGCAATACACAAAAGGTTGGATATAGATAGAATAGTATGAAAGAGAGTAGTAGGGCATCGACATGGACAAAGTAAAAAGAATAAGATATAGCATGGAAAAAGATACTAAAAAGGGTATAGAATAAGATTTGGAATTATGAAAGGAATGAGATGCCAATAGTGGAAGTATGGATAACACTATTAATGGGAAGGAAACACTTGTAATAAAATGGTAGAAGCATTGAAACCATGTAATGTAATGCAATGTAGAAGCACTGAGACCATGTGTATAATCATAAAAAAATTGAACTAAAATTCACGATTATCTATATCAACTAAAATTGCAAGTCCATATATATAAGTTCTTATTCCAAAAATCCAATATTTTAAAAATTACCTAGTTTGGCCTTAGTAGTAGTAGCAATAGAAATACTCATGAGAGCATTGTTAAAACTACTATTATCTCTAGATTGGGATTTTGGACAATTAAAATGAAGGCTTTTCCTTAAGAGAAATTAAGGACATGGATGAGATATTGGAATATAAAAAAATCATAAAACCCTAGAAAAGAATAAATATATTTAAGGATACAAAATGTCATACAAACTTCATTAAATATCAACCAACCAAATTTGAAAATAAATGAACTAATTTAAATTAACCTAGATGATTATAAGGGTTGGTAGGAAATAATGAAAATATGATCATATATTATTGCCTATAACACTAAAGGACATATAACTGTGAAGCATAAACAAAGTGTAATCTAGACCTAACAAGATTTAAAAATAAAATTTATATAGTGAAAAAATCATATATACAAAAACCCTAAATAAGAGAATAATAAATCCTAAGGCCAAAACCTTAGGTAGAATAGGAAGGTGAAGTTCACAAAATAGTATAAAGAAATAGATACACCCCTTACATAAATATCATAAGTTAATCAATTAAATTATAACGATAATAAAACTACTTTAGGGTAATGAGTTGGGATTAGAATTATAAATATATAATTATTTATAAAATTTGATTGAATCAGATACAATATTTTGTTAGATTTTTGAGGTAGGAAAATGATGATTGAAGGTGTCAAAAATTGATTCATCATTATGTACTAGAACTTTAGGGTTTGGTAATACAAACACATTAAAATCTATTATTGATTATACTCTAGTTTAGTTTAGATCTACATATATAGAATTAATCTTTTCAAGAGTAGAAATGATCTAGTTAACGAAATAAAACTCTAACTCATAGAAGTAAAATAGTAGAGAATGAATGGTTATTTAACATTGGCCTCAATTTGTACTTATTTTTTAGGTCAAATGGTGTCTACAACTTGCTAAGTGAGGTTCGCTCTCTCCTCAATCAAGCAAAAAGGAAAATGGGTTTGATAGTATTGAACTGAGACCAATAAATGCATGTGCAGCAATGCCTAAGTTAATGTATGTTGATGTATATTTCTAATACTATTACTATGGACGGGTTGACCCCACAATTTGATCGTAAGTCATGAGCATTGTTGATAGGGAAGTCTCATGTTCAATTCTCATGCCTTAGACAGACGGTTTTGTTGGCTTTGGCACACATGATACAAACATTAGTGTTAGAGGTGTTAAGGCCTCATAATTGCACCAGCATGCAGGCATGCAGTTTTATATATATATATATATATATATATATATATATATATATATATATATATATCTGTGTGTGTGTGTGTGTGTAACATGTATTGTATGCATAAGATGTCAGTGCATCATAGGGGCTGGGTAGACGTTGCCCAGATGTGTGGTCATGTAGCACTAGCAGTCCAAGTTGTAGTCAACGGTGCCAAGGAGGTGTTAATACCTCATGCAATGCTTGAGACAAAGAATTATGGTGGATCCCCCATCAATGTAGGAAGGTCAAGCTGGAGTAGTAAGGAGATTCATGGAGTGATAAGGATTGAGAGTTAAGGAGCCTTTGTTGGAGAGATAAGAAGATAGAAGGAAATGAGTGATAAGGTGATCAAAGTGATAAGGAGTCATAGATTGAAAAACAAGGAGTTAGGAGGAACAGAGTGATAAGGTGCACCAAGAGATGAAGGAGAATTGAGATCAACAAGAGACAAATTAGGGAGGCGTTAATGCCTCAGTAGGTTAAAAATTACCACGAGGATGGAGTCCCCATTGTGACACTACTAGTTCATAGCTCCAGTCAAAAGTGATTACCGATAAAAATAATAATAATTTACTGTTACTATGGATGCATCATGAATGCTCTCTAACAATTCCTTCCCATAAATTTTTTTATATGTTTTCTAAATCGATGATCATATCAATATACTCATATTTTTAAATTTTGATTGTCACACTTTTTATCATCAACATTTCAAATCATACTCCATAATACATCATCGAAATGATAAGTTAAAACAACAAAAGAGAACAAAAGACTACTAATACACCAAAATAGCTATAAGCTAATAAAAATGTTAAGAGTAAAAATCCAAAAATATTATTATCAACTGATTTTGGAATGAAATCTCATCCAAAAATTGATTTTGGAATGATCAATTTTACAGATAATTGGATGAAACAAAGACTGGACTCCATTGCCCACTCTCCTTGTCATTCACATGTTACAGTAGAACAAACAAGTTAATCTCATCAATTATTACGTAAAATAAGTAGAAGAAGACACAAATACAATAATTTGTCTTGTAGAATAAACTTGGTACAAAAAAAATTGAATTCTACAGATAATACGAAGAGCACAGTAATACACAATTGTGGGCGTGAGGTCTTCAGTGCCCACCAGTTCTGAATAGACTCTACAGATGATTGGCCTGGTATGAAGTACATTTCCTAGAGAAATTAACGGGCATAAAGTTTGTCTAGGCTTCTCAACTTGCACCTATTATATAAAATTTTAGAATTTTTGATTCTCAACTATGTCAAATATCCTTCTCATGATCATGACATGTATGGATGCCACAATCATATGGACGAAAGCTTTCTCAAATTGAATAGGAATGAATCAAAGAGAGATGTAAGTGCATGTGACTGTTAGTTGTTGTATTTTGGGTTCTTGAAGTGTTATGTTCAAGTCTATATAAGAATGGGGATGATGCATCTTGTTGTGTCCTCAAAGCGTTAACCATTACCGAAAAAAAGAAAAAAGAGTTGAGGACATATTGCTTTGGTTTATATATTGTGCTAGTAGTTGTGATACTTTGATTGCTTAGATTCATTACCTTAATGGAGAAGTAATTTAGTTGACTACTAGTTGGGTTTTACAAGGATACTTGAGAAGTGAATAGTCTGCTTATTTTATTTTTCTTTATTTAAATTAGTTGTAGTTATAATTATTTAGGTATTTAATGGAGGGTGGACGTATTACTTTGTTTTATAGAATATGTGTTAGTAGTTATGATACTTTGATTGCTTAGATTCATTGAATTATGAGAGAGGTAATTCAATTGACTTGTAGTTGTGTTTTACAAGGATTCGAGTGAAAAGTGAAGAGTTCCCTTATCATCTTTTCCTTTATTTTATTAGCCACATATATAATTATTTAGGTATTTAATGGAACTTTCAAAATTAGTTAAAAGTAATTACAATTTATTTTCATGAATTAAAAAAGATTTGTATGATACTAGACGTAAACATTTTCCAACCAATGATTTGGGTCACACTTAAAGATCCATCATAAGGATGATTTAGAAAGTAAATAATTAAATAAATTGTAGATTTTAACATGATAAATAATATTCAAGTTGTCATGAGAAAATGATTACTTTAACATATGCTTGAAGGAAGGGGGGGAGGGTTAGTAGGAACTAATCCACATAATTGAATCTCAATATATAAATGACAAGAAACAGTAACATGTTATGTAATTGTAATGGTGAAAAGAGTGTATTTTGCACTAAATTATTAGATTGATTATAATAAAATTTCATTTTAAGTTTTGATTATTATAAAAAAAACCTCCTAGATCTGCAAAACACAACATTTTTTTCTCAATTTTTTTGTGATTTAACAATAATAGAGATGCAGAACATGAAGATTTAACTACTGAAAATTTTGCGAAAATCAATTGTGTTTTGAGATTTTTGAAAACAGTATGACATACCATTTTGTGTGGTATTTAGGCACTTCCTATGATTTACCCATTACAACAACAGGCTGAACATGAAAATGTATTGTTCATTGAAATAAAGGGTGGAATCCCATGTTATAATAGAACAAACAAGTTAATCTCAACAATTATTACGTAATTTATTTTAGAAATTTTTGAAATGGGCTCTCTCGCTTGCAAGGAGACCGTAACCTTGGCGACTCCTCCCTGCAACTCTTCCTTTGCTCATGCCTGCATCCCGTCTGTTGTGCCTTTCGCTTCTGTGGGTTGTGCGACTGTGTTTGGGGTAGACGTGATTGTTGCTGGCGCTGGTGGGTCTTTCCCGCCTGGCGTGGCCTCTTTTGTTGATTTCTCCCCACTTCCTCCTCACGTCGGTGGTGTTCCTCGTGTGGGTGCAGACTCTTTTGCACCCATACCCCCTGGTTTTTCTTCCTACGCTGATGGTTGGCGGGTGCCATTGGCGATGTGGGCACTGGAGTTTCTAATCCGCATGGGGTTGTGCTTCCTGGGGATTCTACCAAGCCCTCTGTTCCGTCTGCTGAGGGTTTGGATGTTGGCTCAGTTTCTTTGAACGTCAGTGCTGGCACCTCTGCTGTTGTGAACGCTAGTGAGGGTGTGGTTCCCAAACCTCCTCCCCCTACTGTTGGGCTAAGCTTTAGTGCTTGTGTGGCTAGATCTGTTGTTGCTTCTCACAAAGGTATTCGTCCTCTTCCTTGTGTCAAGACCTCCTTTATTGTGGTTTGTGGCAAGGAGGTTGTGCAAAATGTTGACTTCTATCAACGTAGTGCTTTGGTCTCTAGATTTACTAGGTTTTGGCCTTCTCTTCTCAACTTGTATCGCTAGGTGTGTGATTCTTGGAAGCCTTTAGTTTCTCATGGTATTGAGATTTTTTCTTGTGCTAAAGGCTTTTCATTGCTTCTTTTACCTCTACTCATGATCGTGATTTGGTTCTATGAAAGTTGTGGTCTTGGGGGGATCACTCTTTCTCTATTAAGCCATGGACTCCTTCCTTCAACCCCCTTACTAAATCTTTGATTGTTTGTTTGGTCTGCTTGCCCAATCTTCCCCTCCATTTTTGGGAGCCTTCTTTTTTCGAGGCCATTGGTAATTCCATTGGAAGCTTCTTGAACGTTGATGACGCCACATACTCCAAGGGTCATTCTACGTTTGTCCGTCTACTAATTGATGTCGACATATCTATGCCCCTTCCCAGGGATGTTACAAAATGTGTACAAAATGGAGGCATTGGAATGCTTTTATCTAATGGATAGGCACATATATCTCTCATTGTGTAAGCTGGTTTTGGTGTATTGATGTCCTCCATCTTCTGTTCTAAGTCCTTTTTCTGTTGTTCCAAATTGTTTTTGGGTGGAGATCGACTTCTTGGACCATATCCCATGCTTGAGGCACTGGGTGGAGGAGGACAATACTGCATATATGGATGGTATTGATCATAAACATGTTCATATAGAGGAGGTCTATAATGATAATGCATGTAGGGACCACTTGATATAGGGTCATAAGGCATATCATGAGTTTTCTCTTGTGTATTGCCCTCAAATTTGACATGGGGTTTTCTTGTGTCCAAAGTTTGAACATGCCTTTGGGTATCCAATTGCTTTTTAGGTTGGTCCTTAACATTGGTATGCAATTGAGTGTATTTATCCGAATAAAATTTCCATAAGGGTCTGCATAGACGGAGTTATTCATGAGATGTTCTTTCATGAGTATCATAAGCTTGGCCATGTGTATTCGGGATCTCAGGTTTTTGAAACAAGGATGATGGTGACCCAAGCACGAAACGTGGACCTCTATTACCTCCACTATTAGGTCTCCTTTGATCCATGTTGAGTTGACTTTGTTGAGTAGGTCGATGTTCTACTATTTGGGACATGTCAAAATCATGAGGTATCTTAGCTCCACTTTGTGCCATTACTTGTAGGAAATATTGTCTCTCTTGTCATGATTTATTGTATCATCTTGTTGAAATGAGGATCCATGATTGCATCTTCCACCTCTGCTGAGTGTATTGAAATATTGCCAACACTGTCATTTTTTGCATCATTGATGTCTGTGTCATCCATGTTCTCAGTATTTTGAATGTTTCTATAAATGTTCATGTCAACTAATGTGATATGATCAGAATTGAAAAAGATATCATTGTCGTACTCATAACCAATCATGTTTGCAGACTCTTGAGCCTCTTTAGTTTCCCTCTTAGATTTTTGGGAACGGGTTTCAACCATGAACTAGGTCTTGACCAAGATGTGTGAGACTAGATGAAAATGGAAAGAGTATGGAAGACCAAGAGTTGGATGGAATGTAAATGAATCTGAGGTGTACTTGCAATGTCCAAAGTGTAAGACCAAGTATGTATGTAGTAGAGTAGGTGTGGCCTCCAAAGAGATTATAGATCTCTTGATGAGGTAAGTGGACCTTGACTCTAAGTAAGACCAAATGAGACCCAAAGGTGATAGACCTTGATGAGGGATCACTTAGCAAAATGTTATTGTATGTATTGTGTTCACAAAGAAAGATGAGGACGAGCAAGTGACCTTTAGACTCAAGTTTAGACAAATGTGAATGTAATGCAAGGTGTAAAGAAAGGATGAACTTTATGAGACCTAGAAATAGGGTGAATTATAGATGAAAACCCGAAGAAATAACCTAGGAAGCTCAAGAATTCTGAAACTGATTGCTCTTGTTTGCTGGGCAGTAATGTTTTTCCAATACTGAACACAGACGTTCCTGTATACTTCACAGACACGGTTACCCAACACAGACATGATTAGACACTGCACAGACGTGTTTATGAGATTTGTGAATACAATTTGCTATGATCACATAAACACGGTTATAGGATACAGACGTGTTTCTGTCAGACACATACGCGGTTACAAGACACAAACATGTTTTTGTCAGACAAATATGCGTTTCCAGAATCTGAGTGCAATTTTTCCCATTTGTAAAGTTGTTGTTGTGACTAAATTTGAACTTTTGACCATTTTTCATGACAAGAGGACACAATGTTGATGAGGACTCAAGGTTTGCAGGTGTTTGGACTCAAAATGACTCAAAGAAAAGTGTGTTATTTGATGTTAAAATGTTTTGCATATACTTGAAGACACAAAAGACACAATGTTTTGATGTTTGATCTTGAATGTTTGAATGTTTAAAAGAAGACAAGCACAATTCTTATGGTTCGCCAAGACAATTGTTGTTGATCCCACATGGGGTTTCCCCCGAGGCTACGCTATTCAAAGCAAAGATGCTTGACCCCACTGGCTCCACCCTCAACACTCACTTCTCTGGGGCAGCCAAGCACCAATCCCCATGAAAACTTCCTGTGACGAACTTTGTATCTCTACTTAGAACCCTATGTGTGTGGGTCGCTCCAGAGGTCCAACCTCCTACCCCAACAACTAGAAGGATTTTGGCTTTCTAAACCAAAAAGGTACTAGTAAGGGCATCCACTTGTGTGGCCATACATGTGGCGCTTTCAGCTCTGTAAATACAGAAGACTCCCAGTCGGTAGGGGTTACGCCCTACTATTGATAAAATAAATTTGATCAAATGGGTTTATGGGGAGACATAGCATCGGTATGAACTAATCAACATATGTTACCCATGGCTTTCACCATGGATAAAGTTATTTATAGCGATTCGAAAGAGGTGGGTTTTCCTCGCTACCACTTGGGTCATTCCCTTCTCACTAGTAGTCCTAATGACCATATGGGGAGGCAGGCCCTCTAAAGATTAAACACAAATAGCCTATTGCCCAAAACACAAAAGACATTGGTTCAATTTTAATGCACCAATTGAAGTGTTTGCTAATCTATGAAAACAAGGCACACAATGAAAATAAAAAGAAAATCGTTGCCAAGATCCTGCAACAAAGATTTATTAGTAGTTTTGGTTGTTTCAAATTATTACCCGTTCCTGGAAGCAAACAAGTTAGGTTTATTTTGACAAAATCCCAAAACACTTTGTGAAAAAAAAATAGGGGCCTTCGACACACGATTCACTTCAAGACAAGATGCACCAAATCTGAAACATTAACTGCAAGACAAAATGGCGAAATGAAAACCCTAAATGATGAAACAAAAACTAAAAAACTGCAAAACTGAACACAGATGTGATTATATTCCACACAGACATGATTCTGCAACACATACCTGGTTCTGCAACACAGACATGATTAAAATTCTCACAGACGCGATCACGCAACACTGACGCGGTTAAAAGTCGCACATATGCGATTATATCAGGCAAAGGTGGTTCTGCAAATCTAAAAAAGAAATGTAAATATTGTCAGGGACACAGACGCGATTAAAGGACGCGCAAACGTGAAAAGTCAAAATGTTGTCAGAAAATGTCAAATCTGCAACTTCAAAAACACAAAATCTGCAAAAAAGAATGTTAAATGCAAAAGGGACAAGTTGTCCCACCGAGCGTGCCAAAATGTTTATGGTGAAAAGTGGATAATGGAAACAACAATATTGAAAGAATAAATGAATTCAACCATAAAACCCTAGCCTAACAACAACAAAGATCCATCATAACATATGAAGATTACCTAAGACAATGCAAATCAACAAAATCAAAAAGATTATACCATCACATGTCCAATAGGGTTTGAATTTTCATTCTTCCTATCTCCATTGATCTTGCTTGATATATTTGCTTTTAGATTTTATGCGTGCATAAGAGCTCAACAAAGAACAAAAATGTGGTTGATAGTTTGATCGCAAAAAAGCTTGATTGCATATGAAAGTTCAAATGCGTGGTTGAGGGTTGATAATGAAGGAAGTATCTCCTTATATAGAAGACATTGTAGGAAATGGAGGGATAAGATTAAGACTTTTTAAATAAATAAAAGTATTTATTTAAATGAGGAAAAAGGCTAGAAGAGGATAAATGAATTAATTAAATAAATAAGGATTTATTTAATTAATAGAAGAATTAGGATAAAATAATTAAATAAATAAAAATATTTATCGAATTAGATAGGACAATTTTAAGTGTCCACAATTATATCTACAGTTAATTGAATTAAATAAAAAGAAGATAAGGGAACTGTTCTCTTCTCGAGTATCTTTGTAAGACTTAACTAGTAGTCAATGTTATTACCTTTCCATTAAGTTAATGAATCTAAGTAGTCAAAGTATCATAAATACTAGCACATATATTCTATAAACCAAAGTAATATGTGCTAAACTCCTTTTTCTATTTTTGTTAATGGTCAAAACTTTGAAGGCCACAATAATATGCCTCACCCCTATTCCTAAAGAGACTTGGACACAACACTTCAAGAACTCAAAATACAACAACTTACCATTACATGCACTCACACCTACTCCTTGAATCATTCCTACTCAACTTGACAAAGGTTTCATCTATCTGATTGTGGCATCCATACATGTCATAATCACAAGAACCACTATTTGGCATATACGTTGAATATTATAGATTCTACAACTTTATATAATGTGTTCAATACTTTTTGGCTACCTTTTAGGACTATCTAGCTCACATCTTAGATGAGAGATGGATAAGTGGACGGTCCCTATTGAAGAATGTGAAATGAGAACATGTACGCTTTCTACCAAAGAGATGGTAGAGATAAAATGATATAACATCATAGTGTATAGTGACATTCATATCATGCCTGAAGACAACCTAATCATCTTCATTTAATAGACAAAATTAGACAAAACAACAAACTTTTTGATCAAAATCTATAATTAAAAATCCAATATCAACAGAGTTTTTTAAGACTAAATCTCATGAATATTTTTTAAGATCTTTATCTTTCAGACTAAATCTCATGAATATTTTTTAAGATCTTTATCTTTCATTTCATTTAGAATTTGCCCACTGAGTCAATTCCAATATGAAATGGGTAATCAATGCCTGATTATGGAATGCCGGCCAGGGCTACGTAGCACTAAAAAATAACACTAATTCCTCATGCCCGGGCCCCAAGTGCCGTATATTGTTTGCACAGACTCTATGCCCGTTAATTTCGCTAGGAAAGTACTCACTGAAGATCAGCGTGGTGGGCACTGAAGATCCCACGCTCACATTTGTACATGACTGTGCTCTTCGTCTTATCTGTGGAATTCTATTTTGTACCATGTTTATGAAGATTATGACGTTTCGATCTATTCTATGAGACAAATTATTGTTTTTGTGTCTTATTCTGCTAATTTTACGTAATAATTGTTAAGATTAACCTGTTTGTTCTACTCTAACATGGGAAACCAGATGTATTACTATCAACTGATTTTATAACTACAAATCTCATCCAAAACAGCCTATAAAAGATCTAAAAATCATGTTCAATTTGTACAGATAAATGATAAGAACGTGATAAGAAAATATTATAAACTGAATTCACACAGAGTTATACTAATAAATTTATTATCACACAAAAACACTAACCAAAATGAACCCAAAGCATGAGGAAAAAGTGCGTGGGCATATGATTCCCAACATTACAACACAAATAATTTGTCTTCTAGAATAGATCGAAAGGTCATAAAGTTTGTATAAAATAGAATTCCACAGATAAGACGAACAGAAGAGTAATGTACAATTGTGGGCGTGAGATTTTCAGTGCCCACCAGGCTGATAGACACAAAAGTACATTTCCTACCTAAATTAACGGGTAGGCCGGCAGTCCAAACAAAACCGGGCATCTTGGCCGGCATTAGCAATTAGTATTACTTTTGAGTCTACGTAGTAATAGATGTATTCAAATATGTCACTACCTATATATTTTATGGCTTAATATTATCTTGTCTCCACTATGCCTTTTTTTTAGAAAACATTGTGTTTTCATTTTTCACTTTTTATTAGGCATTATCTATTTATAGATCTTTCATTTAGGGGAGAGGACCTAGTATTTGAGCACATTTCAATGACTGTGATAGTATTTGTTAATTTAATATCCACACTTGTTGATTTAATGTCCAATTTTTTGACAACATTACACCAATAGTTGTGACTTTAAATTATTAAGGGAAAAACAGGTTTTGAGAAGGACCCGAAACCCCGTACACCAGGTTTTGAAGGGACCCAAAACCCTCAGATTTTGCTGGGATCTAGAATCTACGATGAAACTTCTGCCATAAAAAGATAGGCAAATAAAATTAACAAACCATATCAACAAATCAGGCATGTGCTAGCCAAAAGCCAACACAACCACGAGTAGGAGAAATCCAACTAGACTAGAAGAAAATCATTACAAAACCTGCTGGCAACACAACCTAAGACTTTAAGTGAAGTTGATGAACTCCCTCAACTAAACATCAGGGATTTCCGGGTTACCCTCCCCACATACATAAAAATTAGGCAGCAATAGGCTAACTTGTCCCTTAACCAAAAACTATCACATTCTAAGTTGGGCCCTTCAAAACTGTCAACATCTAACCAAACATAAACAAGGGGGTTTTGAAAGGCTCCCCTAACCTTCCATTTGGGTTATAAAATGGCTCCCAAAACCACCAAACTGAACAAAGAAAACCACAAAAAATCCTTCACAAACCCTACCTCAATAGGAGAAAGAGAAAGAAAGGTAGACAACCTACCATCCTTGGTTCTCCCATAGAGACAAACCCAGGCATCGACAAACCTACACCAATCCAACCCATCAGCATCAAAACTGGCCAGTTAACCAAAAAACCCCTTTACCACCCAATCACCATGCAGCCACTCCACCTCCATAGGAGGGCACAACATCTCAAGATGAGAACCATGGGAATGAGCAGTAAGAGAACAAACCCTCAGAAAGATACCAGCAGGAGAAACATCGAGGGTGTACACCGAAGAAACAAGTGTGCTGCAAGTGTAAAGCTCCATCTCCAAGGGAACAACCCCCACCTCAATAGGGAGGAAAAAGTTCATCAGAAGGAGAAGCCACACTAACCACAACCCAAGATCCAAACAACCTCTATCAGGGAAAAATGCCTCAAAAAAGAAACATCCAACTCTAACCCCAGAGAATATCTCACCTCAATAGGAGATAACACCAACATTACATGCATAGAGAGAAAAAAAGGATGCCATGAAGCCATTGAAACCCTAGGAAAATCCACCCGAGTCCATTCCACCTCCATAGGAAAGGAGAACAAATCATAAAGAGAAGCAGGGGTAAATATCCAGGAGAAGACAATGACAGAGAGGCGGAACATAGGACCCATAATAGGCTCAGACCGCACAAAATAATCCCCAACCCAGCAAGCACCAGTAGCAGACAAGGCCGCCAACGCAGGGTCTCCAAAGGAAGAACACGCATCACTGCAACCCCTGCAGGCACTCAAGACTGCAGAAGGGAAGGGAAGAAGGGGCCCTATGTGCCAAACAGACACCACCCACTGCAGACAGCCCACCGATTCCAAGTGTCGCCATATTAATCATCACTTTCCCCTCCTTCATCTGCGTCCTCTATCACATCGCGACACCCCAAAACCCTAGCAAAACTTCCTTTCACTCTGCCGCCCATCACCATCTTAAATTTGTTATTGTTGATGATGACTACCAGTAATTGAATGAAATGTATCCCTTAGTTGTAAAATGAAAACAATCATGTGATTTGAAAATTCCATGTAGGATTTTGAGAAGCGCAAAGTTACGATGTTGAACTACTGGGTGCGAAGCAAAATTATATGACTTTCCCTTCAATTTTTTGTTGTCTTCACCTAATTAGCCTCAATCTAGGTTATTCATATGACCTTTGCTAATTTTAAAATCCTCAATCCAAGTTATTCATATGATCTTCACTAATTTTGAAATCTTCAATCTAGGTTATTATGGTCTTTAAAATTTGGATTCTACAATCAATGGTCTTTTACCATCTTTATTGCTTTGTCACACTTGATTGTTTCTATGCAAATTTTCTTGTTTGTATTCAATCATCGACTTTTAAGATCAATTATTTGTCGATCTTTATCTATTTCCCCCTTGGAATTTGAAGATTGACTCATATATATAATTTCTCAAAAAGAAAAGTAATTGAAGTAAATATCTATGAGGATAATATTGTCAGCTCCAAAATTTCTCTAAATCCATATAATGCCTAGCTCCAAGTGTTATCATTTTATTGTTATTCTTAGATTTTGATTTTATTTTGACAAATCATAAAAGTTTGTTTATAAAAGATTAACTATGAACTAATATGGAATTTTTTATCACTTTAAGATTTAGGAGTCAATTGCTTCTAGATTAGATTGTGTGAAAACTTTACATAGCAACGTTTCAGATCACACTCTATGATCCATCGTCAAGATCATAAAGAGCAAATGGAATTGAAAAAATTAGAGTATATAAAGAAATTGATGTCATTAGATTTGTTAGTATAAGGAAATTTAGAGTATAAGAAATTGATCTCATTGTGTTGTTTATTTTTATTTTATCTTTATATTTATTTCTAATATTCTATATCAAAGAATCACATCTTCCATAGAAATTATATGAAAAATACTAACATGAAACTCATATTCTTAATAGGATTTTACCTAAACCATCTTCTTCGGAGCTCTCTAATATTTCTAAAATATATTTTCAAGGAAAACCTATGATTTGCTCAATGAAAGTTAGGTAACCTCATCAACAAGCATTAACATTTAATTTAAACAAATTTTAAATTAAAGACCTAAATTTTTTCTTTGTTTATAAGTAAAAGATTGATTAAAATATTTCATTTCATTTATTATTATTTTTTTTTCTATCATGAAATAGATAGAAGAAAAAGCTAGCTTCTTCATTCTACTACTTCTATACAAAATCTAGAAAGAATAAGCTAAAGTTTCCTATTCAATTTACAAAAAAATTAGTTTAGATCCATTCATTTAATTAATAAATAGTCAATTAATTATATGAAATTAATCAAAGAAATTAAATTTAGTGTATTTGTAACAATATATTATAAATTAATTAGTTTAGATATTTTATCAACCATTCTAAAAAATACCTAAAGAAAGTAAATCTAGACTAATTTGTTTCATTTGTTCAAACTAGATTAATTTAATCAAATGCTCATTCAAAACATAAAATGGACACCAAAAGAATAATATAATCTTATAAAATTAAACAAAACATTTATTGATTTGTAAATCATTCAAGTAAATCAAATCAAAACACTGAAACTTCAAGAAATAAGTCAAATAAAAGCAAAAAACATCTCAAAGAATAAAATTAATTAAATATCTCAAGGATTATGATTAGATTGAGTAAGAGAGGTATGAGAATAGGTTTATCCTATTCCCATTAAACTCTCTTCCTTGAACAACTCAATATCCTAGAAGATCACTTGATAGAATGATCAATCCTTACAACTCTAAGGGTTTCACTTACTAGCTTATTGACACCTTACCCATTCATCCATGTATTTATACCACATTTACAAGAAACAACATAGCACAAGAACTAAGGTTAATTCATGCATTGATGCAACAACTAATATATAAGTTAGATAAATAATAATTGATTTGTTTTCCTTTCTAAAAAATGTGGTGGAGTTGTCATGATAGTGATGGGTGGATTAGGGAGTTACCACATTGATAATATAAACTAGGGGTGATGTCCTTTAATATTTGAATGAGACATATAATTTGTATGATTTGACATAGGAAATGATGAATGACTAATTAGAAGGTGATTAGCTCAAATGTGGGGAGATTTGATTTTTTTGAATAAGAGCGTTGAATTTTTTTATGGGGATCATTTTCACACCTAAAAGTTTGAACTAGGAAAATTTATAGAGTGAAACATGGACAATGTCTAAGCCTACTTATGTTATGTTTCTAAAAGTTAATTTGGGAATTTGTATTAAAAGGGAGCATAAAAAGTGTCAAAATCATGTGTTAGGATCAAGTACTTGTGACACACACAAAATGGAATAAACAAATGGTAATAGTGTAAGGTATACACTTTTCAACATTATAATTATATAGCATGAAATTATTGCCTATCATTTCTATAATGATGTTCATTTATTTATTCCTTTTGGATTAACTCCTTCTAACCCTCTCTTCCTTCCTCCAAACATATATTCGTGTAATCATGTTCTCCTAATTGCTTGAATATTTATCTATTGTGTTTACAATGTACCATTTATTTATTAGTTACCACCTAATCATATTGATTATGGATAATAGAGTGTGATCCAAAATATTAATGTGAAAATGTCTACATAATCTTATATAAATTTATCAAAATAAATTATAAAAATCTATTCCTCTTAACTAATTTTAAAAGTTTCGTTAAATACCTAAATAATCATAATTGCAACTAATTAAACTAAATGAAAAGAAGGTAAGATGACTATTCACTTCTCAAGTATCCTTGTAAGACCCAATTACAAGTCAATTGAATTACCTCTTTGGTAAGTTAATGAATCTAAGCAATCAAAATATCATAACTAACTACTATGACATATTCTATAGAACAAAGTAATATGTTGAATCCATAAATACCTAAATAATTATAAATATAGCTAATTAAAATAAAGCAAAATAAGATAAGGGGACTCTTCACTTCTCAAGTATCTTTGTAAGACCTAACTAGTAGTCTAAGTACCATAAGTTCTACTAGCAAATATTCCATAAACCAAAGCAATATGTCCTCAACTATTTTTAATTTTTTTGGTAATGGTGAAAGCTTTGAGACCACTACAAGATGCGTCATCCCTATTCCTAATAGATACTTGAACACAACAATTCAAGAACAAAAAATGCAACTACTTACCATTACATGCACTCACATCTACTCCTTGATTCATTCCTACTCAACTTGATAAAGGTTTTATCCATCTGCTTGTGGCACCCATACATTCCATAATCATGAGAAGGCTATTTGACATAGATGTTGAGAAACATGAATTCTACAATTTTATATAATGTGTACAATACCTTTTGTCTATCTTTTAGAATTAGCTAGCTCACATGTTAGACAAGAGATGGATAAGTGGACGGTTCCTAGTGAAGAATGTGAAATGAGAATATGCACGCTTTCTATCAAAAAAGTTGTAGAGACAAAATTACATTACATCATAGATTTATAATGACATCCATATCAAATCTTAGGACAACCTAATCGTCTTCTTTGAATAGACAAAACAACAACCTTTTTAATCAAAATCTATAATTAAAACTCCAACATCAACAAAGTTTTTTAAAGACTAAATCTCATGAATATTTATTAAGATCTTATCTTTCATTTCATTTAGAATTTGCCCACTGAGTCAATTCCAATATGAAATAAAGGATGGATTCCATTGCCCACCCTCCCATGATTACCCATGTTACAGTAGAACAGACAAGTTAACATCAACAATAATTTGTTTTCTAGAATAGATCGAAATGTCATAAAGTTTGTATAAAATAGAATTCCACAGATAAGACGAACAGAACAGTAACGTAGAATTGTGGGCGTGAGATTTTCGGTGCTGATAGACACAAAAAGTATGAGATTCTAGAGATGTTTACTTGATATAAAGTACATTTCTTAGCGAAATTAACGGGCAGGTCGGCTGTCCAAACAAAATAGGGCATCTCGGCCGGCATTAGCAATTAGTAATACTTTTGAGTCATATGTAGCTATAGATGTATTCAAGTATGTCATTATTTATATATATATATATATATATATATATATATTTTGGTAATATTATTTTGTCTCTATTATTCCCTTATTAGAAAACATGCATGTTTTCATTTCTTTCTTTTCATTAGACATTGTCTATTTATCGATCTGTCATTTACATAATTTAAACATATAGCAATGAAGGGTCTCGAATGTATATTCTAAATTACAAATCAAGGTACTAGCAGGGACAACATGGAAAGTTGGTCAAATATTTTAAGATACAGTTGTTTTAACCTTGCAATCCGATGTAGTAATATTAAATATAAAAAATCTCGGGAATAGTACTTAGGTGCCCATGTAGGTGCTTGATAGATATTGTTATTTTATTATTCTCTTTATAACTTAAAATATTAGTTGTAGTGGTATTCACGAGGGTGGTTACTTATGAAATTTGTAGTTTCAAAGTGACTTGAATTTTGATTTACATCACTTTCTTGATTCTAAGTGCTATAAGGGAGAGGGCCAGCCTTAAACCATACACAATAAGAAACATATTAAGCCTAGAAGTGTATTCTTAGAATTACCACACACTTTAAGAAACATATTAAGCCTATGTCAGTCAACTTTGATTGTTTAACACTTTAAAGCCTAGAAGTGTAAGCTTAGTGTGTATGATTTAAGTTGTTCCTAAGGGAGAGTGGAGCATCTTATTATGATGGGTAGTGTCCACATTAGTTTGACTCTTTCTTTTGGAGCACCACACTTGGGAATGTGTTATCATTCTTTACATGAGTCAATTATTATGTTAATAATAGTTTCTTTTCATGGAGCACTAATTGATTGATCATGAGGGGTGTTGTTTTTTTTCCATATCAAGGGTTTCCATTTTGAGAAAGTGTTCATGGTTTTTCCTCTCAAGTTATCCATTAATTAGATACATTAGGTATTTTCTTTATGGATTTTTTCGATTGAAGTAAGGTTCTGCTACCAAAATGCCATTGTATTGATTTAAGAAAATTTAAATGTATTATTGCAACAAAATGTTATTGGCAAAAAATAGATTCATACTCTCTTTGGTGGTGAAGTTTTCCTAAAATATTTTCTATATGAAAATTCTAGTGTTTTGTGTTTATCATGTCTGTTATGTTAGAAAATAATGTTATTAGAGGTCATACCATTGCCACATCTATTCATAGTTATAATATAAGGTTATAAAACCTTATATATATGATATTCATACTTCGAATATCCAATTTCAAGTAATTGTAGTATAATATCTATTAGATTAATACGCTTTTAGGAATTTTGCCACCTCTTCTATATTTAAGGAGCTTTTACCTCATTGAGAGGAGTATGCAAATTTGGAGATAAAATAGTGAATTCTATTACTATGCATAAGAAGTGTTATTGACCACTTGCAAGTGAGAAGAAGTTGTTTCCTAGGTTCGATTTATGTTTTTACATAATATTTTATAAAATAGTGATGCTTTATGGGGTTGTTTTCCTCAAATTATTTTTTCCCATGTATATATATAATATAATGTGTCGAATTTGTGTATCTTGTAATTCTTTTTTATTCACATTATAATTATTAGTAACCTATGATCCTAATTTCTAACATGATAATCATTTTTATAAGTGACCTTGCCTTAACCATTTGGGTTGAGAAACTAATATATATATATATATATATATATATATATATATTTATATTTCTTATGTAATACTTGTACAAATGTTTAGTCAATTAAACAACAAAAAAATCAAACTATAATCTTTCACACTTCTAATATGAGGATGTTTAATTATCATATGTTGTACATATAAATTTTAGGAGAAGAGGCTAGGTAGTGTCTCAAATGTTCATTAGGGTAAAACCAACTAGATCTTGAGAATATGTAGAATTTCTAGAATGTGGAGATAAAAATAAATGATTACAAACTCTAAAATTGTTTCCATTGCAGCCAAGTATTATTAGATATAGATATGATAATAAATGAAATTCTCAATGTTTAGTTCCACATATGGACTATGTTCCTTCCCCAATAAGGATGCTATTATCATCTTTATAATAAATCACTCCACCCCAGATATCTCTACTTAAGGTGTGGGAGAATGGATCTCCGAATTGTTTTC
Organism: Cryptomeria japonica; assembly: GCF_030272615.1. Classification (NCBI taxonomy): domain Eukaryota; kingdom Viridiplantae; phylum Streptophyta; class Pinopsida; order Cupressales; family Cupressaceae; genus Cryptomeria; species Cryptomeria japonica. Next base: position 644,035,215 of record NC_081406.1, on the reverse strand, counting down.
TCTTACTACAATTTCATTGTGTATAAATTTATTTCTTTCAATTATTGAGCAATAGAAACTAATGATCTCTATTACATTATAATCATAAATGCATTTAGATGATATTTGACCAATGATAAGAATGTGCCGATCTCTAGAAGTTATTATAAAAAAGATACCAAAGACAAAAAAATGTCCATCCAAAGCATCGAATTGCACAAAATCATCCACAACATCTAAAGTAATAATTTCACACATTCCCCACAAATTGAAAAAGAATGGAACCCTCGTCCATACTTTGCATTATCTCCTCATAGTTGACCAAATATTTGAAAATTTTGCCTTGCAATTTTGTATGGCTAGTGGATTAGAGAATAAATATAAATGAACAAACTTGGAAAACACCTTAAAATTCATTATACACGACCTTTGCAACAACAGTCTTTCCAATATTATCATTATCCCATTTTCTAACTTAAACAAATATTTTATGACTTTCAGTCCCACTAGATGTTTAGAAACCTCTAATGAAGCCTTTTCCAATGTATTCAATATTTCATTCACCACCTTATTTACTCACTGATATTTATAGTTATATATATATTGAAGTTAGTGAAAATTAACAAATAAAGAAAGAAATGAGCGTAATAACTTTCTATCATATGTAGAGGCTAGAGCACATGAATTTATGCATAGACCTCTCTCTAAATAGAATAAGCCTTCATATCACCAATTATATAGAAAATATATATTTTTCAATTCAATGGTTCCTTATCATATGCCTCGTTCAATACATTAGGTTTTCATTGTGGAGACCCAGGTTCAATTCCCCATAGGGACATCCAAAAGTGGAATTCTAAGTGGTGGCTCTTGGTCTTCCATAGTTGGCTTCTAATATGCCCAAGTGATTTCTAAATAAAAATGGATTTCTAAGTTGTGACTCTTTGCCTTCGATAGGTGATTACTAATGTGTTTTCTCATAAGGATCTTGTATTGGTCTAATGTTGATGCAAGTGTGAGCAAGAAATTTGTAATCAATACTCAATTAAAAAAAATAGCCTCTAGATCCCTAGCAAATTTCTAATCACCAACTCACATATCAATTGGAGCTAATGAAAAATCAATTCCTTCCTTTAAAGCCTCCAATATGTCCATCTATGAAGTTGGGATTGGTGGAAGATGGCTAGCTAAACCCGTTCCCTTTAAATCTTGACCCTCAATAGTATGATCATGCTTCATTGTGTCAACCTCCTCAAAGTTTTCAAGAACATTGAATCTATTACCAAAAGCCCACCTACGCATGGCTTTATTTTGGTGGTTTGACACTCCTGACTTTGATTGATTTTTCATGGGAGTAACCAATTTGAATTTGGTCCATCATTCTATGTCAAAGCTTTACCATTTTCTCTAGGGTTGGTTGCATGCAATCCAAAAGGAGCTTGATGGAATTGAATGCCTAATTTAGGAAAATTCCTTTGCATATGTTCATACTCATGGCAAGAACCATTCAATTATATAATAAGTCTTATTAAAAAATTATATTCATTAAAATAAATAATGGATATATCCATGAGGTATGGAGAAGAACTATATTCAATACAAGTCTAATTTGGTGTGTGGGAAAAACTTAGCCCAAACCTTATCTTTATAGACATACCTAAACGCATATCAATGAAGGACCTCAATGTAGATTAGGGTCACATTTGTCATTATAAATTACAAATTGGGATGCCATAAAACTACTAGGTAAAGGATAAATAAAAATCTCAAATTCAAACTTGGTGTATTTTGTATGCTTCTCATATTCATATTTATCTTGATTGTCAGCATTGTATGGATACAATACACAAAAGGTTGGGTAAAGATAGACTAGTAGGAAAGAGAGTAGTAGGGCATTGACATGGACATAGTGCAAAGAATAAGATATGGTATGGTATAAGAAACTAAAAAGGGTATAGAATGAGATCTAGAACTACGAAAGGAATGAGATGCCAATAGTGGAGGTATGGATAGCATTATCAATTGGGAGGAAACACTAGTAATAGAAGTAGAAATGATACTAGTAGGGATAACATGCAAAGTTGAGGTACTAGTAGGGATAACATGCAAAGTTGGCTTGAAATGTTATAGGATAAGATGACATTAACATTGTAATTCCATGTACTAATATTAAATCTCCAACATCTTGGGAATGATACTTAGATACCCAAATAGGTTGTTAATAAAGATCATTATTTTATTATTTTATTTAAATAACATGGAATATTAGTTGTAGTGGTATTCATGAGGGAGGTTACTTATGACAATTATAGTTGCAAACTAATTGGACTTATTTACACCGCTTTCTTGATTCTAATTTCTAGGAGAGAGTGGAGCATCTTGTTATGATGGATGGGGTCCACATTATTTGGCCACTTCATTTTGGAGCACCATACTAGGAATGTATTCTCACTCTTCACATGGGCCAATTATGATGTTAATAGTGGTTTCTATTCTTGGATTATTGATTGAATGATAATTGGGGATATTGTATTTTTTCCATATCATGTGTTTTAGTTTTGAGAAGTTCTTCATGTGTTTTTTCCTATCTAGTTCTTTATAAATTGGATGTCTTAGATATATTTTTTAATGGATCTTTAATTAGTGAAGAAATTTTATGCTACCAAAATGCTATCAAATTAAAAGAAAAAGTTAAATGTATTATTGCAACATGTCAATATTTGATTAATACATAACCATACAGTTTTTCATTAAATATTCTTTCTATGTTAACTATATTGTCATGTGTTTAGAATACCAAATTGAGCAATGGAACAAAGAGGAAATTGTGATGAGGATGTATTATTCAAAGAACTATGATTTACTTTAAGAACAATGTCTTGAAGCACTTACAAACCATATGTGTTAGTAAGTAAAAAATCATAAAAATTGAACTAAAATTTAAGATTGTCTATATCAACTAAACTTGCAAGTCCATATATCTAAGTTCTTGTTCCAAATGTCCAACGTGTTAAAAATTACCAACTTTAAGCTTAGTAGTATAGTAGTAATAGTAGTACTCATGAAACCATTATTAAAACTACTATTCTCTCTAGATTGGGATTTTGGAGGATTCAAATGAAGGCTTATTCTTAAGTGAAATTAAGGACATGGATGAGATATTAAAATATTAAAAAACCATAAAACCTAAAAGAAAAAATATAAAAGGATGCAAGTGTAAAGCGGAAAAAAATCAAACCCTAGTTGTTCTCCCCTCCCCAACTCCAAGGAGAGAGAAGGGAGGGTCACTAGGGTTGATGGTTTTCACTTAGGAGAGACTTTACATTCAAAAGAGGGGTTGAAACCCATAAGATCCAATCCCACACAATGCAGGATTGGATTCTAAATGAGTTTCAAGGGTTAAGACATCAAGGATACCCTCTTTTGTAAAGAATATAGATAGAATGATTGAACTAGGAATGCATGTAAAGTAAGAAATATTCGCTTATAAACAGAGATAGGGATATGGGATGAAGCTGTGGACCTGGAATTAGCAGTAAAATGTCGAGACGGTGTTGTTCTGCAAATTTGAGCGAAAGTTGACGGGACGATGGCGCCCGGCGTGCACACGGTCCTCCGAAAAATCCGCGAAACGAAGGTGGATCTGTTCGTCTCTGCACAAGGATTCCAGATCTTCAATTACAGCCGCGTACCTGCAACCTACACACAGAAAAGAGAGGACGATTGGGGGGTTAGGGATTAGGGGTTTGCCTTTAGGTCAAACCCCAGTTTTGGAATTAACCAAGAAATGAGAATGTTGTAAATGTAAATGTTTGTAATGTAAACAAGTACTGATACCTTGTTGTAAGAATGTTTGTATTCTTACATGCGAAGGTGTAATGTATGTGGTATGTTGGTTGTATGTTGTATGTGATCTCCTCTTCAATGGTTGAACCCTTGTCTTGAATGCAACACCTAGCCTTGAATGGAGACTTAGAATGCTCAATTGCTTGAAGGAATGCTTGAATGCTTGAATGTTTGAATATTGCTTCCGCATCTTGCTCTTGCTTATCTCCTTCCTCCCTTTCTAGGAGAGGAAAAGTAGTTTATATACTTGTCAATTAGGGTTGAGAGACTGATTTTCCCGACCTTAGGCCGACCAGGAAACATTATTTCCTGAATTGCAAACTTAAAGACCTGATGCCCAAAAGAGACCGGGCCCAAAATAGGGCCAGGGACCAGGGCGCTGGGCGCTATGGTCCTGGGGGACCAGGGTGTTGGGCACCCTCATCCTGAAGGACCAGGGCGTTGGGCGCCATGGTCCCACCTCCCGGGGCAGTAGGGTGCAAGGAGGGATCATGCCAAGGTGCAGAAAAATGCAATTTTTGGTGTCACAAGCAGGTTTCAGGGTCTCCATTCAGGTTCAACGTTGTGTCGCCATCGTGAAGACCCAAATGCAGTCGAAATTGCAAGTGTCACAATTTTAGGACGCTACATTTAGCCCCCACTTTAGCGGGAGTATAAGCATACGCTCATACTTCCGGTAAAGTACAAGGAAACAACATTGAAAAACTTTCACCACGTCAAGGAGGCAAGATGCACCAAGCCCCCAGTGGACTAAGGATCTTACGACTTCGATTGAAAAAGTAAAAGGGAAGATCACGAGGGAGAACCATGACTGTCAGTAGTAAGGTTCCCTCACTATGAGTCATGCAAGAAAGATATCAAAAATTTTCAAGGCAAAGCTAAATTTGTCAAGAAATTTTCAAGTATCTTGAAAAGATATGAACGGGATGTATGCCCCCCTACGTTAAAGCGATCGCACACGCCTCACCGGGGGTGATTGCTTTAAGGTAGTGATACATATAAGAAATGAAAAAGGGAAAGGAGCACGTTATCACAAGGATTTAGCCCCCAAGTGTGAGATAAGCCCAAGGATAATAGACACAAAACACAAAGCACAAGGTGACTTCGCTTTCCTCGGGGTCAGTATGTTGTATGATAATTCATGTATATCATATGTATGTATGCATAATTGTTCTTCATTCCCCAATCAAGGAAAGGTCACCTAGAAGAAGGGAACACATGTGTCTTTTGAGTCAACATGAGAGAGACCAAAAGAGATCTCAATGCTTTGCATCGTCCTCAAGTAGACAATACTAAGGACAACAAATAGAAGAATGAGAATAACACATAGAAGAAGTAACAAAAGAGATCAAGAGAGGAGGAGAGAGTCTGCTATGCTAATGAACTAGTCTAGCACGTCATCTACCCCCCGATCTTGCTGATCAATATTTCGGGAAGGTAGGAAACATGCTAGAGGAGGAACATCCAACACAGCAGATGGAGCTATCGCAAGATCCAAACAAGGGCTATGTTCATGTTCCGAGCCACGTTGTTCTTGTCTAGGAGCTAGGATAAGTGCTTTAGAAAATTCATTAGATAAATGGTTATCAACATCAACATATTCATATTCACTATCAGAATGAACAGAAGTAACATTTTCATCATGAATAACATTTTCATCTATATCATCATCAAGATTTATAAAAATAGGATCTTTAACTCGCACAGGATGAAGACCATCATGCATCTTATGTTTAGGAGATTTCGGCTCAATCTTCGGCTGAGGAGAAAATGGAATAATACTGGCTGAAGGTGTTTTTGGGGATTGCAAAGTTTGAGAAGCAGTTGCCTGAGCTCTAAGACGACGCTTTCGTCGGCGTTCACGTGCAGAACGATTTCGTCTAGTCTTAGTAGGAAGTTGAGAAGATTGAGGAGGAGGAATGTTCTCATCCTTATCACTTGGGTGTTTAGGTTGTGGTCTCTTAGGTTGAATAATAGGAGGAGAAGAAGGTCTCTTCTCTCTATAAGAGGAAGGAGGACGAACTGCTCCATATAAGGGAGGAATATTTGGTTTAGGAAGGAGACCAAACCCATCATGACGAGGAGGTATAGGTCTACTTTTAGGAAGTTTATTAGTCATAGGCATAGTCACATTCATAGGGATGGGTTGGGAATCTTCTTGAGGAAAGACATTAGTTTTATCTTTCAAAGGGAGAACTTCCTTCTCAAGAACGATAGGAATATCAAGTTTGGGTGTTCTAGGGTCACTTAGAGATAGGATCATATCTTTTTTCCACTTTTGATAAGATTTGAAAAGATGATCACTTCGCGGTGGAAGAGATTGGAATTGTTTAGGCCAAAAGTAATCAATAGGAACGCTAGAAGTTCTTTCAGCTGGTTTAAAGAGACTATGATTGACAGTAACAACTTCACCATTATGGGGAAATTTCAAACACTTGTGAATAGGAGAAGCGATAGCTTTCATGGAAGATAGCCAAGGATAGCCTAGCTTCACACGAAATTGTTCGGATGACGGAATAATAGCAAAGTCCACATCAAGGGATTTGTTATGGACCTCAATAGGTAGTGTAATAGAACCAATTGCAGGAGAAGAAAATGCATCAAATAATTTCACAACCACATTTGTTTCATCATAGATCACTTGATTCAATTGCAAAGTAAAAAGAAATTCTTCAGTAATGATATTAACCATACAAGAAGGATCAATAAGCACTCCACGGCAAGGTGTATTCTTGACTTTTGCAACTATATATAAAGGACCATCAGGTGCCCTGATAGTTTCACTGGAATCAAATGTGATGGAAGGTTCTTTAGGAATTTTCTGCTGTTCCACAAAGTTAATCACATTCGGAGTCATAGACACAAGATCATCAGGTGAGACAGAGGAATCATTAGTATCAATCGCATTAGAGGTATGAGAAGGCAATGGATCAGTAAAAATCTTAAGATTTTGGTTAGGAGGAGCTACAGATGTGTTGCCTTTATCATTCACACTAGAAACAGAGATAGTATTATTATCAATCAAATCTTGAATTTTACCCTTTAAAGCAAAACATTTTTCGGTATCATGCCCAGGATGATGATGAAATTGACAAAAAGATTTGTTATCAAAATAGGGTGAATTAATCTTTGCAGGATCTATTTGCCTTATAGGAGGAAGAGTAAGCACATTTTGTTCCAATAACTTATTCATAATACTATGCAATGATTCATTCAAAGGAGTAAACTTTCTTTCTTTCTTGAAAAACTTAGAAATAGGAGGCACACCTGATGCTGCATTCACATTGTTGTTGATGATGTTTTCATTGAATTTAATGGACTCTCCGTTCGGTTTAAACTTCCCAAATGGTTGTTGACTACTATCACCCTTATCACTCAGAGCCATAGGATTTGCTTGTTCCATTTGACTCACAGTCAATTGATAATTGTGAAGAGTTGCGCACAACTATTGGAAAGAAGTAAACTCAAAAAACAGAAGTTTTTCTCTAATATCTTTTTGTAAATTAGAAATAAAGATTCTTTGAATATCATTGTTAGGTACTGGAAAAGAAATTTGAGCATACAAATGCTTATATCTACCAATGAAATCAGTCACTTTTTCTTTAACACCTTGTTTACAATGCATTAAATCAATCAAAGTAACTTTAGGACTTATATTGTTTTGAAATTGTTGAATAAAAGCATTTGCAAGTTGTTCGAAAGAAGTAATAGAATAGGAAGGTAACGAGCAATACCATTGTAGGGCTTTATCTCTTAATGTTCTAGTAAACAGTTTTGCAAGCAACCTTTGGTCATAAGAAAAATCAGTACATATTGTTTGAAAGGTCTTAACATGTGTTAGAGGGTCACCCTTACCATTATAAAGCTCCAAATGCGGAATTTCAACATGTTTAGGGGGGATAGCTCGAACAATGTCAAGAGAAAGTGGGCTCGCAACATCAAATGTGGGCACACTAAACTTAGATTGATTCATAGAGGCAATTTGTTGCTGTAAAGAAGAGACAATTTGTGCAAGATTATTAATGGTCGCTTCAGTCGAAGAGTTCATATTAGACGTGTTAGATTGTGATGGAGGTGTTATGTTATTGAAAGAAGGTAGAGAGTAAGGTGGTGGGACACTATGATAGTTAGTCATAGGAGATGATTGGAAAGGAGGAACACTACAAGGAGGAATGGAATGGTTAAACGAATTGCCCCCTTGCGTTGTGTTCATTTGTGGAGATATAATAGGGACACTCATTGAAGGAATGAATGAAGAAGTCGGATTGAATGAAGGAAGAGGGTTGATTGAAGAAGAAGGATTGCCCCCATGACTAGTGATCAGAGGTGGAATGTCTTGTATTGAAGTAGTCATTTTGTTTGATGTAAAAGTAGGTATACTAGCAAATAGGAGTTGTCAAAGGAATAGAATGATTAACTTGAGTAGGAGGTTGTGTATAACCTAAAGTTTCGGCACAACTCTTCATAGGCATCACATTCAAATCCACAATGTGTGCAATACCACGCAAAATATCAATTCCATTCTTATCACTTTGAACCATACGTTTTAGACCCTCAATTAAGGAAAGAGCTTCACTATCAGGGTATTCTTGAGACATCCATTGTCGAAAATCATCAAATTGGTTATCCAATTTCGAAAGTTGTTCTACAGAAACCTCATGGAGAGCTTCTTCATCATTAAGACGATTAGAGGAATTACACATGTCCTCGTTAAAAAGGCCATTCAAATTAGGTTCCATCTCCTCAGTAATTAAACCTTGGAAAGACTTAATTCTAAGGCTTCATCTAACGGGAATAGTGTAAGTAGGGCTTATTGTTGTAAAACTCATGCACTAAAGAGAGAGAGAAGATTTTGAATTTTAGAGGTAGCAAATTTCAATAAAATCAGCCAATCTCCTAGATTTAAGCTGTTAAATGCAATCAGGACAATCTCCCGAAATTTCAGAAAAAATGTCAGGGACCGTGGCAAACGGAGTGCACACGGTCCTCGCAACTTTTTTCGAAATTTTCAAGGATGAAAGTTATGATGATTTTAAAGCTAATCTGAAAAAATTGAGTGATTTTACGATCTGTAGATAGGCCAAATTAAAGTTGCAATCTCAAAATTGAACCCTAGCAAGATTGTTGAAAAATGTAAAATTTGAATTTTGAAAAAGAGAGGGAAACTGAAATTTTGAATTTTATGATTTTAGAGGGAATACTAAAAGCAATGCAAGCTTTGAAATTTAAAAGTTGACTCGATTTCATGCAAAATTCAAATTTGAAAGTGGAAATCAAGGTTGCTGCAATTAAACACTTAATTTCAAAAGTCACAAACTGCAAAAATTTGAATAAAGCACTGAATTTCGAATGAATGCCAACACACTTTTCAGATTTAGGACAGTAAGAAACACAATTTTGATATGAATTTTAATTTCAACGATTTTTGAATGATTAGAAGTCTCAATCCAAGCAATCGCTAGACCAACTTTGACTTTAATTTTGAAAGTGTTAAAATTGATAAAATCAGCCAAAATTCTGGATTTTAGCAAAAAATACAGTAAGATCTAGCTCCCGAAATTTTGGAAAAAATGTCGGGGACGATGGCACTCGGGGTGCACACGGTCCTCGCAACTTTTTTCCAAATTTTCAGGGATGAGAGATATTGTGATTTTGTTGCGGAATCCAAAGTTACAGCCGATTTGGAGGTGTTTTGATCAGTGAAATTATCAGTCAAAGGTTGAATCAAGAAGGTTTTAAAAATTAGGGTTTTGACATTTAACCACTTAATTTTCAGAATTAAAGCACAAATATGAATTGATAATTTGCAATAGAAGGGTAGATCTGAAACAAGCATTAACAATTAAGCATTTCACAAGTTTAATTACTAAAAAGAAAATTTTAGGGTTTTTATGCAATTAACCTCTAAAATTTGCAAAAGATCAAACATGGAAATGTAATTAAGGAAACAAAATTTTCAGATCTAACCATGAATAATCAGAATTAGGATGTTCACGTCGGGTTCACCAAAATGTAAAGCGGAAAAAAATCGAACCCTAGTTGTTCTCCCCTCCCCAACTCCAAGGAGAGAGAAGGGAGGGTCACTAGGGTTGATGGTTTTCACTTAGGAGAGACTTTACATTCAAAAGAGGGGTTGAAACCCATAAGATCCAATCCCACACAATGCAGGATTGGATTCTAAATGAGTTTCAAGGGTTAAGACATCAAGGATACCCTCTTTTGTAAAGAATATAGATAGAATGATTGAACTAGGAATGCATGTAAAGTAAGAAATATTCGCTTATAAACAGAGATAGGGATATGGGATGAAGCTGCGGACCTGGAATTAGCAGTAAAATGTTGAGACGGTGCTGTTCTACAAATTTGAGTGAAAGTTGACGGGACGATGGCGCCCGGCGTGCACACGGTCCTCCGAAAAATCCGCTTAACGAAGGTGGATCTGTTCGTCTCTGCACAAGGATTCCAGATCTTCAATTACAGTCGCGTACCTGCAACCTACACACAGAAAAGAGAGGACGATTGGGGGATTAGGGATTAGGGGTTTGCCTTTAGGTCAAGGGGTTTGCCTTTAGGTCAAACCCCGGTTTTGGAATTAACCAAGAAATGAGAATGTTGTAAATGTAAATGTTTGTAATGTAAACAAGTACGGATACCTTGTTGTAAGAATGTTTGTATTCTTACATGCGAAGGTGTAATGTATGTGGTATGTTGTATGTTGTATGTGATCTCCTCTTCAATGGTTGAATCCTTGTCTTGAATGCAACACCTAGCCTTGAATGGAGACTTAGAATGCTCAATTGCTTGAAGGAATGCTTGAATGCTTGAATGTTTGAATATCGCTTCCGCATCTTGCTCTTACTTATCTCCTTCCTCCTTTTCTAGGAGAGGAAAAGTAGTTTATATACTTGTCAATTAGGGTTGAGAGACTGATTTTCCCGACCTTAGGCCGACCAGGAAACATTATTTCCCGAATTGCAAACTTAAAGACCCGATGCCCAAAAGAGATCGGGCCCAAAATAGGGCCAGGGACCAGGGCGCTGGGCTTCATGGTCCCACCTCCCGGGGCAGCAGGGTGCAAGGAGGGATCATGCCAAGGTGCAGAAAAATGCAGTTTTTGGTGTCACAAGCAGGTTTTGGGGTCTCCATTCAGGTTCAACATTGCGTCGCCATCGTGAAGACCCAAATGCAGTCGAAATTGTAAGTGTCGCAATTTTAGGACGCTACAGCAAGATGTCATACAGACTTCAATAAATATCAACCGACGAAATTTGAAAATAAATGAACTTATTGAAAACTTAGTTAATTATAAGGGTTGGTAGGATATAATGAAACTATGATCACATAATAAAGCATATAACACTAAAGGAGATTATTTAAGGTGTCAAAAATTGATTCATCATTGTACTAGAACTTTAGGGTTTGGTAATTTGAACACATTATAATCTATAATTCATTATAGTTTGGTTTAGTTTAGATCTACATATATAGGATTAATATTTGTATCTTAGTAGAAATAATCTAGTGTATGAAATAGAACTCCAACTCATAAAATTAAAATAGTAAAGAATGAATGGTTATTTAACATTGGCCTCAATTTTTACTTGTTTCTTAAGTCGAATGGTATCTACAGCTTGCTAAGTGAGGTCCACTCTCTCCTCAATCAAGCTACAAGGCAAATCAATTTAAAAGCCATGAACCAAGATCAAAAAAGCATGGAGCAATGCCTAATAAGTTAATATATGTTAATGTAAATTTCTAATAGTGTTACTATGGATGCATCATGAATGCTCTATAACAATTCCTTTTCATAATCCTTTGATATGTTTTCTAAATCGATGATCATATCAATATAGTAACAATTCTGTAATTTGATTGTGTAGCATTTTTTATCATGAACATTTTAAATCATACTCCATGATACATCATCAGCGTGAGTTAAAACCACAAAAGAAAATGAAAGAATTTAGTAACAGATCTAAATAGCTATAGGTTAATAAAATGTTACAAAGTCAAAATCCAAAAATATTACTATCAACTGATTTTGTAACCAAGAATCTCATCCAAAACAACGAATAAAAGATCTAAAATCATGATCAATTTTTACAGATAAATGATGATAAGATTACGATAAGATAATATTATAAATTGAATTCACTCAAAATTATACTAATAAATTTATATTACACAAAAACGCTAATCAAAATGAACCCAAAGCATATAATTTACAGTATAAATTGAAATAAAGGGTGGATTCCATTGCCCACTCTCCCATGATTTCCTATGTTACAGTAGAAGTAAAACAAACAAGTTAACCTGAACAATTATTACGTAAGATAAGTAGAAGAAAACACAGATAAGACGAAGAGCACAGTAATGTACAATTGTGAGCGTGAGATCTTCAGTGCCCACCACACAAAAAGTATCAGATTGTAGAGATGTTTGCCCTGGTATGAAGTACATTTCCTAGCGAAATTAATGGGCATAAAGTTTGTCCAAACAAAATACGGCACCTGGGGTCCAGGCATCAGCAATTAGTATTATTTTTTTGGTACCATGTAGTGTGTATCCCTGGGCCTGGCCTTCCATAAATACGCATTCATTACCCATTTCATATAGAAGTTGATTCAGTGGACAAATTCTAAAAGAAATGAAAGATAAAGATCTTGTCAAATATTCGTGAGATTTATTGAAAAAAAAAATTGATGTTGGATTTTCAATGATAGATTTTGATTAAAAAGTTGTTGTTTTGTCTGTCTATTCAAATTAGATGATAAGGTTGTTTTTCGATGAGATATGGATGTCACTCTACACTTTATAAAATAAAGTGATTTTGTCTCTACCACCTTCTTATTAGAAAACATGTATGATCTCATTTCGCATTCTTTACTAGGAATCGTTCACTTATCAATCTCACGTTTAAGATGTGAGCTAGCTAGTCCTAAAAGATAGGCAAATGATATTGTGCACATTATATGAAGTGGTAGAATTTATGATTCTCAATTATGTCGAATATCCTTTTCATGATTATGACATCTATGGATGTTGCAATCAGATGGATGAAACCTTTGTCAAGTTGAGTAGGAATGAATCAAGGAGTAAATGTGAGTGCATGTAATGGAAGTTGTATTTTGGAACCTTAAAGTGTCATGTTCAAGTCTCTTTAGGAATGGAGGTAACATCTTGTTGTGTACCTGAAGTGTTAACCGTTACCAAAAAATAAAAAGGGTTGAGATCATTAAACTCTGGTTTTATAAAATGTGTGCTAGTAGTTATGATACTTTGATTGCTTAGATTCATTAACTTAAGGGAGAGGTATTTCACTTGACTACTAGTTGGCTTAAACAAGGATACTTGAAAAGTGAAATCCTTTTATCTTCTTTTCCTTTATTTTAATTAGTTGTAGTTATAATTATTTTGGTATTTAGTAGATTGAATGTATTAATTTGTTCTATAGAATGTGTGTTAGTAGTTAAGATACTTTGATTGTTTAGAATCATTGACTTATGAGAGAGGTAATTCAATTAACTTGTAGTTGGGTCTCACAAGGATACTTGAGAAGTGAAGAGATCCCCTATCTTGTTTTCCTTTGTTTTAATTAGCCACAATTATAATTATTTAGGTATTTAATGAAACTATCAAAATTAGTTAAGAGTAATGGGTTTTTACAATTTATTTTGATGAAATTATAAAATATTTGTATAAGATTATGTAAATATTTTAACATGAATGATTTGGATCACACTTCAAGATCCATCATAAGGATGATTTAGGCAATAAATAATAAATAAATTTTACATTGCAAACACAATAAATATTGATAGTGATTAACAGCCTCTTGTCGATCAAGCATGGACAGGTCGATCTTTTGGTGCAACGGCAACCCTAGCTTGTAACAAGTGGTATCAGAGCTTGGTCACAGGTTCGAATCACGTAGGCCGCGGCGAGTGGCATTAGGAGGGGGACTGTTGGCAGTGAGCCAGCGTCCCTCATGGAGATTTACAACATGGTTTAACAGCCTCCTGTGGATTCTATAAGTCTAGTGGTTGTATCGAGCATTGACAGGTCGATCTTTTGGTGCAACAGCAACCCTAGCTTGTAACAAGAAATAATATTCAAGTTGTCATGAGAAAATGATTACTTCAACACATTTTTGAAGGGAGCGAAGGGTTAGTAGGAATTAATCCGCATAATTGAATCTCATTATAAAAATAATAGGCAACAATGAAATATTATATAATTGTAAATAATGTAAAGTTTATACCTTGCACTATTACCATTTGTTTATTCCACTTTGTGTGGGTATTGTAACTACTCAATCCTAGCATATGATTTTGATCCATTTTATGATCCCTTTGAATCCAAATTCCCAAATTAAACCTTAGAAACATAACTCAACCCTTCTTGCATATTACCTATAACTATAATTCTTGTGATGAAGACTAACCATCATCTTTTATTTAGTCATCATCTTTTGAATGCTCATGGTGAGTGAAGCTTGATATACAAACCTAGAGGCTTGAGTTTTTAGTTGAAAGATCTTGCGAAAAATGGAATGAGAAATGTGGATCCCACTTAATTTTGGATTTTTATAATAAGAAAATGGAATAATGATAGCTCGCTATCCATAAAGATGGCCATATCTTACATGATTTACTGGCTAATTGAGAGCCTTGATATCCCTTATAAACTTGAATATTAATGTTGTAAGATAATTGTTTTATTGTAAAGAATACATTGATTTTAATATATCTATGAAAATGAAAGTTGATTCTCAAAAGTGTAAGAGTATGAGAATGATAGGGGAGAGAACCCAGTAGTCGTGCACCCTAACTTCGGGCTTCTCAAAATCCTACGTGGAAATTTCAAATCACTCCCAATTTTTTACAATAGCTTACTTGGAAAGTCTCCTACTTATAGCTAAGGTTTCAGGGCCACATCACCAAGTATGGTAGCATGATTTTTGCCAAGGTGTCCAAAACAGCCCCAAAAAAAGTCAGACCAATAGACGTGTAAAAGAGGCCCCTATACTTGTGCAGCTGATGTGGCATCACATGATTGGTTACTTTTCTCAACTATTGGCACATTTCCTAACAATAACAACTTTAAAATCACAACTATTGGTACATAAACACACAAAATTGATATTTTATGTTTCAAACAATAGTTTTTATTTGTATTGTTATTGAAGCAAAAAGTATCAACAACCCTCACAACAATTGATACATGTTCAACTACTGATACTCTTCCTCTAATTGATTCCCACGGATGATAACGTAAAAGAAGGTGAATTTTAACCTGCATCTACCTTTTGGGGTGCAGATATTATGTTCCAAAGGTCATTAATGGTAGTTGTGACTTGAGCAGTTAGAGTGGGCCTCAGTCAGGCTTCACATGTGATCTGAGCAAGTTTAATTGACGTCGTTCAAATTCAACGAGTACTATAAAAAGAATCTTGGAAAATCGTGCACGGTTTAGCAGAACTGGGTTGTTGCAGAATCAAGATTCAAAACCAGATTATCAAGCATTTAGTATGAAATCGTTTCATAGAAATGGCTGCTAATGACGTCAAGGGTGAAGAAGCAGAGTATTAAATTCTTCTGTCACATGCATTGAGATCATGTAGGTTTGGTTGGTAGTTAGTCCACCTCCTGGAAAAAGCTTGATAAATTTGAACTTGTATCATTTCACATTCTATTTTTAACAATCTGTTCTAGAAATGTGGAGACAGCCCAAATGAATCCGTAGGAAGACTTTGAGTGAGTAGAAATTTTGACACGCAGTTCGAACAACTTCGTTGAGGATGATTATCAAGCATCTAGAATGAAATCGTGTCATCGAAATAGCTGCTAATGACGTCATGGGTGAAGAAGGTGAGTATTAAATTCTTCTATCACATGCATTGAGATCTTGTAGATTGGATTGGTAGTTAGTCCACCTCCTGAAAAAAGCTTGATAAATTTGAACTTGTATCATTTCACACTCTATTTTTAAACAATCTGTTCTAGAGATGTGAAGATAGCCCAAATGAATCCGTACGTCGACTTTGAGTGAAGTGGAAATTTCGACACGCAGCTCAAACAACTTGGTTGACGATGATGAATGGCAACCCTAGTTTGTGCAGTGATAGAGTTTTATAGGAGGAGAGTCCTACGCAGCTCTTTAGTTCATATATTTAATAGTGATGCCAACTTTTCTTAAAATGAAATTTTGGTATAGTGATGCTATGAGTGTTGTAATTATCTATTTGTTTTTTGATTTTGAAGATAAAAGTTGAGGGGAAATATGAAAAATCAGTGAAAGAGAAAATGGGCATGCATATTCTATGGGATAACTTGTTCCCTTAAGAACAATGAGGGTAAGAGAGATCATTTGACTTGATCAATTATAATGTGCTTGTTATCATGATTTTTCGAATAATATCTTACTTGAATGGATGATGGGAACATGGGTTTGTGCAAAAAGTGGTCATTTCACTTTTTGGGCCTCTAGAGACCTTAACGTGAGTGTGTTTGGACATTAACATGCTCACATTATGGTCAATTTTGATCATAAAAACCAAAAAAGAGTTAAAAACTGTATTTCTACATCTTCACTCAGTCAAGCTACAATCTATAAGTTTTTCAAGCACATATTGTTCGCCATATTGTTGCCAAAATGCCATCACAATGTCATTGAAGTTGAAAGAGGTAATTATTTAAGTTTTTTAGTGTAAAATATGGACTAAATAAATAGATTAAATTATTTTTTTAGTGGAATTTTTTAATTTCCAAGAGTTGAGAATGCCCCACCAAATTTTCAAAGACTTGATTCACTTGATCATGGAACCCCTGCTTAAAAATAACCACAAAAAATCCCTCCTTCAATGCCTCGACATCCTCCAGAAACGTAAAAAAATTTATTAGTCAAATAAAAAATAGTAAAAGAGAACATGAGGCATTAATTGCAAGGTTGAAATATCCAAAAACAACAAACTTTGATAGGTCCACCCTAACCAAATCACTACAATCCGTCGTCTCTCACATAGTATCGGTGAGTGGACAAAACAACAATTGGTCCAACAAGAGAGAAGAAAGTTAAGGCAATTTCATGAAAACTATATTATGAGCAAGTTAAACAAAAAAAATTAAAATTTGACTTGTGTGCATTTCTCACCAACCCATGAACCAATGAACCCATACATGATGCTCGCAAAAGGTTCCCTATTAATTGGTGTCACCGCTAAGAGATAAGGAATAATTTTTGGATAGGTGATGAATGGTTTTTACCATCCTTCATTCAATAGAAATGAGGAAACTATATTGTGAGTTTGTCCTCAATGAGATCCCTAATTACTCTGACATACAAGATTTCCAAGGTAGAGGTGGGTGCAAAACGTACCCAAATCATGCACCAAGACCCCTAGCTAGACCAGATTTCAAGCATGTCACTACCCCTTTCTATGAATGAAGATATTGAGGTGGATACTTTAGAGTCCATTAGCTCACTAATTCAAACCATTATGCCCCACATTAGCCCTCCAACACAAAATGATGTGGGCGAGTCTTCTAGGCCTCAAAATCCACCTCACTTCTGTCAAAAATATGGGTCTCTTTGTGTTTATGGTTATGAGAATCATCAAGATGCATGTGGACAGGGCACATCTATAATAGATGAGATAGTCATGATAGATTATCTACTAAATAAAATATATGGCATTGATAGTTACGTAAATTTTAACACATTTGAATTTAATTTATTAAAATTCATTTTTGATATGTATGATTAACTAAATTATTAGATTGATTAATTTCCTTTAAGTTTTGATTATTATAAAAAAACCTTCCATATCTGCAAAAACAACATTTTTTGTCAGATATTTTGTGATTTAATAATAATAGGGATGTAGAGCATGAAGATTTAACTACTGAAAATTTTGCAAAAATCCAGTGTGTTTTGAGATTTTTGAAAACAATATGACATACCATTTTGTGTGTATTTAGCCACTTCTTATGATTTCCCCATTACAACACCAGGCTGAACATGAAAATGTATTGATCATTGAAATAAAAGGTGGATTCGCATGTTACAATAGAACAAACAAGTTAATCTCAACAATTATTACGTAAGATAACCAGAAGAAGACACAAAAACAATAGTTTTTCTTGTAGAATAAATCGAAGGTCATAAACTTGGTACAAAATAGAATTACACAGAGAGGACGAAAAGCACAGTAATGTACAATGGTGGGCATGAGAACTTCAGTGGCCTTTTATGAAGTACATTTCCTAGCAAAATTAAGGCGCACAGAGTTTGTCCAAACAAAATACTATTTTTAAGGGGACCAGGCATCAGCAATTAGTACTATTTTTTAGTACTTGTAACGTGTAGCCCTTGGCCTATACGCATTGATTACCCATTTCAATATCCAAGTTGATTCAAGAGAGAAAATATCCAAGTTGATTCAAGAGAGAAAATATACAAGTTGATTTTTTCTACTCAAATAAGATGATTATGTTGTTTTTAGATGTGATATGGATGTTACTATACATTCCATCATGTAATGTCATTTT
Source organism: Cryptomeria japonica (assembly GCF_030272615.1). Classification (NCBI taxonomy): domain Eukaryota; kingdom Viridiplantae; phylum Streptophyta; class Pinopsida; order Cupressales; family Cupressaceae; genus Cryptomeria; species Cryptomeria japonica. Next base: position 644,016,841 of record NC_081406.1, on the reverse strand, counting down.
GTCTCTACCACCTCATTATTAGAAAGCATGCATGTTCACATTTCTCATTCTTTACTAAGAATCGTCCACTTATCAATCTCGTATCTAAGATGTGAGCTAGCCTAAAAGCTAAACAAATGGTATTGTACACATTATATAAAGATGTACAATTCATGATTCTCAACATCTATGTCAAATAGCCTTCTCATAATTATGGCATGTACGGGTTCCACAATCAGATGGATGAAACCTTTGTCAAGTTGAGTAGGAATGAATCAAGGAGCAAATGTGAGTGCATGTAATGGTAAGTTGTATTCAAGACCTTGAAGTGTTGTGTTCAAGTCTTTTTAGGAATGGGGAAAAGGTGTCTTGTTGTGTCCTCAAAGTGTTAACCATTATCAAAAAATTAAAAAAGAGTTGAGATCATATTGCTTTGGTTTATAGAATATGTGCTAGTAGTTATGATACTTTGATTTCTTACATTCATTAACTTAAGGGAGAGGTAATTCAATTGACTATTGATAGACTTTTACAAAGATATTTGAGAAATGAAGAGTCCCTTTATCTTATTTTCCTTTATTTTAATCAATTGTAATTATAATTATAATTATTTAGATATTTAATGGATTGAATCTATTACTTAGTTCTATAGAAATAGTTATGATACTTTGATTGTTTAGAATCATTGACTTATGAGAGAGGTAATTCAATTAACTTGTAGTTGGTTCTTACAAGGATACTTGAGAAGTGAAGAGATCCCTTGTTTTCCTTTGTTTTAATTAGATGAAATTATAATTATTTAGGTATTTAATGAAACTTTCAAAATTAGTTAAGAGTAATGGGCTTTACACTTTATTTTGAAGAAATTAAAAAATATTTGCATAAGATTATGTAAACATTTTCACATCAATGATTGGGATCACCCTTCAAGATTTATCATAAGGATTATTTAGGCAATAAATAATAAATAAATTGTATATCGTAAACACAATAAATATTATTCAAGTTGTCATGAGAAAATGATTGCTTCAACACATTTTTGGAGGAAGTGATGAAGGGTTAGTAGGAATTAATTCACATAATTGAATCTCATTATAAAAATGATAGGCAACAATGAAATGCAATATAATAATAAATGATGAAAAGATTATACCTTGCACTATTACCATTTGTTTATGCCACTTTGTGTGGGTATTGTAAGTACTCAGTCCTAGCATACGATTTTGATCCATTTTATGCTCCCTTTAAATCAAAATTCCCAAATTAAATCTTAGAAGCATAACTCAACCCTTCTTGCCTATTACCTATAGATATAATTCTCATGACGAAGACTAACCATCATCTTTTGTTCAGTCATCATCTTGTGCATGTTTATTGGGAGTGAAGCTTGATATAGAAATCCAAAGACTTTAGTTTCTTGTTGAGAGATCTTGGGAAAAATGGAATGAGAAATGTGGATCCCATTTAATTTTAGATTATTATAATAAGAAATGAAATAATGATTGTTCACTATTACTTATGAAGATCATATCTTACATAATTTTCTCTTAGATTGAAACCCTTGATATCATCTATAGGCTCAAATATTGATATTGTATTGTAATTGTTTTGTTACTAAGAATACATTAATTTTTATACATTTATGAAAAAAAAAGTTGAATGGATTCTCAAAAGTGTAAGAGTATTAGAATGATAGTTGATTCCCAAGAATAGCGTAAAAGAAGGTTAAACCTGCATCTTCCTTTTGGGTTGCAGATATGATGTTCCAAAGGTCATTAATGGTGGTTGTGACTTGAGAAGTTAGAGTGGCCCTCAACCCTAATTTCATTAATGTTGTTGACTAATTTGAAGATTGGAGTTGCCTCAGTCAGGCTTCACATGTGATCTAAGCAAGTTTAATTGACGTCGTTCAAATTCAACGACGTACTATAAAAAGAAGCTTGGAAAATCATGCATGGTTTAGCAGAACTGGGTTGTTGCAGAATCAAGATTCAAAACCAGATTATCCTCATGTAAAGGAGGAGATTATCAAGCATTTAGTATGAAATCGTGTCATAGAAATAGCTGCTAATGACGTCATGGGTGAAGAAGCTGAGTATTAAATTCTTCTATCACATGCATTGAGATCATGTAGGTTGGGTTGGTAGTTAGTCCACCTCCTCAAAAAAGCTTGATAAATTTGAACTTGTATCATTTCACATTATTTTTTTTAACAATCTGCTCTAGAAATGTGGAGACAGCCCAAATGAATCCGTAGGAAGAGTTTGAGTGAGTAGAAATTTCGACACGCAGTTCGAACAACTTGGTTGAGGATGATTAATGGCAACCCTAGTTTGTGCAGTGATAAGAGTTTTATAGGAGGAGAGTCCTACGCTGCTCTTTAGTTCATATATTTAATAGTGATGCCAACTTTTCTCAAAATGAAATTTTGGTATAGTGATGATATGAGTGTTGTAATTATCTGTTTGTTTATGAAGATTTTTCTTACGTAAATATGTAACATGTTTTTGTTTTTGTTTTTTCGAAGATAAAAATTGGGGAAATATGAAAAATCAGTGAAAAGAGAAAATGGGCATGCATATTCTATGGGAAAACTTGTTCCCCTAAAAACAACGAAGATAAGAGATCACATTTGACTTGATCAATTATAATGTACTTGCTACTATGGTTTTTCGAATAATATATTATTTGAATGGATGATAGGAACATGGGTTTGTGCAAAAAGATGGGGGACTCCACTTTTTAGGCCTCTAGAGACACTCACGTGAGTGTGTTAGAACATTAACATGCTCACATTATGGTCAATTTTGATCTTAAAAATCAAAAACGACTTCAAAACTTTATTTCTACATTTTTCCTCAACCATGCCGCAGTCTATAAGTTTTTTAAGCACACTTGCGTCACTAGATAATCTGGTCAACATCATTTGTTCACCATATTGTTGCCAAAATGCCACCATGATGTCTTTGAGGTTGAGAGAGGTGATTATTTTAAGTTTTTAAATGTAACATGTGGACTAAATAGATAGATTTAATTATTTTTTAGTGGAATGTTTTTAATTTCCAAGAGCTGAGAAAGCACCACCAAATTTTCAAGCCTTGATTCACCTCCTCATTAAAACCCTTCTTAAGAACAACCACAAAAAACCCCTCCTTCAATGCCTCGACATCCTCCAAAAATGCAAGAAAATTTATTAGTCAAATAAAAAACAATAAAAGAGAACTTGAGGCATTAATTGCAAGGTTGAAATATCCAACAAAAACAAACTTTTATAAGTTCACCCTGACCAAATCGCTACAATTCATCATCTCTCACATAGTATCAGTGAGTTGGAAAATCAACAATTGGTTCAACAAGAGAGAAGAACTAAGAAAATTTTATGCAAACTATATTATGAGCAAGATAAGCCCAAAAAAAAAGAATTTTTACTTGTGTGCATTCTTCACCAACCCATGAACCAATGAACCCATACACAATGCTCGCAGAAGGTTACATTGGCTCACTGATTCAAACCCTTATGCAACACACAGACCTATAGCACAAGATGATGTGGGTGAGTCTTCTAGGCCTCACCTCACTTATGTTGAAAATATGGGTCTCTTTGTGTTTATGGGTATGAGAATGATCAAGATGCATGTGGACAAGACACATCTATAGTGGATGAGATAGTCATGATAGATGATATACTAAATGAAACATATGGCATTGATAGTTGCGTAAATTTTAACACTTTTAAATTTAACTTATTAAATTTAATTTTTTAAATGTATGATTAACTAAATTATTAGATTGATTCTAATAAATTTTCAAGGTCAGAGTGTTCACCATGCATCTAGAGCAACTATCCACCTCTCTATTACATGACGATGTTGAGTCCAGATGTATGCAACTAGTAAAGAAATAATAACTTCCCTGTGAATAGTTTAAATTTATATGAATGGTGATCTTATAATTCACATTGGATGTTGAATAGGTTAATGTTGGTCCTTCGACATCAATGCTTGCCATTCAAGGACGTCATAAAAATTTTACTTGAAGGTAATCTTGTCTATTTTTCATCATTATTCTTTTGTAAAATAATATTAAGTAGATTTTGGTAATGGAATAATTTGTCGTTTCATTCTAGATGTTGACATCAGATGCTTCTCTCAGTATTCATACCACAATAGAGCATGATGTTGTTATAGTAGTATCATCTTTGATGCCTTTGATAGAGGTATGAGCCAGATTAGTGAATTTCATTTTATATATGTTGGTTATTTATCTATTATTTAAAAGTTGAATGATATTCATTTTTAGTTTAATTTCTATCTTGATGCTTGCCACAAGGCTTCACAACTCTAGATCATGAGTGTGCCCCTATTATGAATGAAGAGTTGAAAAAATAGATTAAGAGAGATTATCATTATGTAGTATGTGATAAGTCTATTATACGTTGAACTCTATAATTCAATAACTTGTGTATATTAATCTCTATACTTTGTAGAAATAAATTGGAGCTCCAACAAAGTTTATAGAGTAGGTTGAACTAGTAGGTTCAAAAGCAACTATCATCATATGCATATCCCTCCACTCAAAATTCATAGGTAACTTGTAATCTCTTTCCTTTCCCTAGAGAGAAGTGACTACATTAGGGCCCTTTGTTGTATGCATATATGGCATTTATGTACATATATATTTTGCATTATAGATATGCGACGGTACATGCATGCATAGCCTTGTTGTAAGCCTATATGGCTTTCTTGTACATATATTATACTTTGACCAACATATAACATTGTATGCCTATAGGGCATTTTGGATAGTACAAAATTATTTCACAAATGTTCTCCATGTTTTTTATAAATGATTATAATTGAATAATTACACAAGTAAAATGGATAAATTTTTATTTGAGTAATTGAATAAATTATCAATTATATTAGTCTTTCATCTTGTCTAGTGAGTTAGATTATAGTCTATGTCTTGGTTGGTCACATTGGCTTGGTCATGTAGAGGCTTGATTGGATGTCATGGTTTGAATGAACATATTGGGGTGGGAAGGTCCCACTACATGTGTATTTGCAACAATTAAGTTTATTTTTTTCAATCTCAATGCAAAATTGCATAAACTTGAGACATAAGAAAAATAGTACTCACTATTCATGTAGTATTAGGTCCCTTGTGGCAGTGAGGATAGAACCCTCGCAACACTCCCTAAACAAATCTCCTTGAGGCACACCCTTCACTCATGAAAATAGAATCCCTAATTAAATAATTTATCAATATCTATAATAATTTTATTATCAACTTCTATTGAACCAATTTCTAATACCAACAACCCAAATAGACATTGAACTTAATGCTCAGTTATCAATGTACTCGGACACTTGACCTAGCACATGGATAAATAGGAATGTTATTTTGGACCTTTACCTCCATCACAAAGACTTCTCATGGAGCATGAGTTATTTTTCTTGTACATGCTTGTGTGGTATTGCATATTATAAGTTCATTTCTTTTCTCCCTCAACCCTTTCTCTTTTGCTCTTTTTAATAAATCATTTAAATTTAGCAATGGATCTGGTGTGAATTTAAGCCAACATATTGTATTGAATCATGTGAATGACCTTATATGTGCTAGAAATCACACTCACAACCAAAATAACTACAACTTGCGAAGCCAAAAAGTGAATATAAAGGCTAAGATCAAATACCTTAAGAGTTTATATTATTTTCCTGGTACTATTCACTATCATACTCAACCATGATAGTCATATCGGATTGTTATCATGTCATTTGGAACCATACTACTCATGAAACCGCCATGAATTAAGGTGGATGGGTTTCCTTAAGTTTATGTAAGATCACTAAAAGAGGTACACAATGCATATATTCATGAAAAAGGAGTTCTCAAGACTTTATAGTTGCCCAAATCCACATAACAATACATTATCAGATTAGGATGGTCATAACCATATAGCCCGAAATGATTGAGATAGTTTGGCTATAAAATAAGGCATCACCTACTATTTAACAACCCACCCTAATGCGTTCACATATTTAATTGAGCCCCATGAGATGAAGAATGAAAAATATGCCTCTCAACAACTTTTTCCTTAATGCAAATGATGTTTTTCGCAACCTTTGTTCAACATTATCAACATGGTTAAATGGATTAAAGATATAAAAAATAAGATAGGTAATTGTGGAGGGATCCTAGTTGCACCGATAGGTTTAGATAAAAAAAATTGTAGGTGCCACATGTTTCAAGAAATAATTTGTCACAGTATGACAACTTTTTCCACTTAGGGCTCTTAAGACTACATTACAACAATGTAACATGAAACAATTGGGTACAAAACAAGGACTCCCTTAGCATTTACTTACCCACCCCAATATGTTCACACATTTGATTGAGCCCCATAAGATGAAGAACACAAAGTATGTCTCTGAACAATTTTTTTCTAAACACAACTGAACTTTTTTGCATCTTTTGAAACATTATTACCATGCTCAAATGACTTGCAGATTTAAGAAACTAAGAGAGTTTATTTTAGAGGGACACTATGTGATAGGCTATACATTTGAAAAAGATATTTTAGGTGTTAGAAATTCCAAGAAACAAATCATCATTGATTGATAATTTTTGCACTTTGGTCTCTCGAGAGATTGCATCAAAATAGTGTAGCTGAGAGCAATATCGGGAGAGTTGGGGACCGGGGTGTGAAACAAGGCCTTACATAGCATTCACATGCCCAAACTGATGTGTACTCCCATTACAATAACTAGAGAAATGAATAGAAAATGAAAGAAAGGAAACACTTTCTTTCAATTATCTCTATGAAATGAAATTACAACATTCAAAAAATTTGAAAATAAATGAATTAATTTAACTCTTATTTGATTGAAAGGGTTGGTATGGTATAATGAATATATGATCACATAATCAAGTGATAACACTAAAGGCAATATAGTCATGTAGCGCGTAAACAAATGGTAAATTGAACCCTAACAAGATTTTAAAACAAAATTTATACAATGAAAATTCATACACAAAAATCCTAAATAAGAGAATAATAAATCCTAAGGCCAAAACCCTGGGTATAATAGGAAGGTGAAGTTCACAAAATAGTTTAAAGAAATAAATACATCCTTTATATAAATATCACAAGTTAATTAATTAAATTAAAATGATATCAAAACTACTTTAGGATAATGAGTTGAGATGAGAAAATTATAAATATACAATTATTTATAAAATTTGATTGAACTAAATACAATACATGGCTAGATTTTTTATGGAGGAAAATGATGATTGAATGTGTAAAAAATTGATTCATCATTGTACTAGAACTTTAGGGTTTGGTCAAACAAACACATCAAAATCTATAATTGATTATAATATACATAATTTGATTTAGATCAAAAAATATAGAATTGATCTTTGCTAGACTAGAATGATCTAATGTATGAAATAGAACTCTAGCCCATAGAAGTAAAATAGTAGAGAATGAATGGTTATTACATGTATTAGCCTCAACTTGTACTTATTTTTTAAGTCGAATGGTGTCTATATACACTATTTGAGAGCTTGTTAAGTGAGCTTCACTCTCCTCAATCAAGCTCCAAGACAAATCAACTTAGCAGTCATGAACCAAGATCAAAAAAGCATGCAGCAATGCCTAAGTTAATGTATGTTGATGTAAATTTCTAACAATTGATGCATCACAAATATTCTCTAAAAATTCATTTTCATAATTTTTTGATGTTTTTTTAAACGGATGATCACATCAATATAGTAATATTTCTGAATTTCGAATGTGTAACATCTTATATAATCAACATTTCAAATCATATTCCATGATACATCATCGGAATCAATTAAAACCACCGAAGAGAACAAATGAATAGTAACATACCTAGATAGCTATAGACTGGTAAAAATATTACAGAATGGAAATCCAAAAAATATTAAAATCAACTGATTTTGTGACAAAGAATCTCATCCAAAGCAATGAATAAAGAATCTAAAATTGTGATCAATTTCACGTATACATGACATAAGATTGTAATAAGATTATCATGAATTGAATAGTAATAAATTTATTATCACATAAAAACACAAATCAAAATGAAGCCAAAGCATGTGGAAAAAGCACATGGGTATATGATTTCCACCATTACAACACCAGGCTGAACATGAAAATGTCCTGTTCGTTGAAATTAAGGGTGGATTCCATTGCCCACTCCCCCATTATTCCCGTGCAACAGTAGAACAAACAAGTTAACCTCAACAACTATTACGTAAAATAAGTAGAAGAAGACATAAAAACAATAAAATTGAATTCTACAGATAAGACGAAGAGCACAGTAACGTACAATTGTGGGCGTGAGATTTTCAGTGCCCAGCAGGCTGAATAGACACAAAAGTATGAGACTGTAGAGATGTTTACCTGGTATGAAGTACATTTCCTAGCGAAATTAACGGGCAGAGTTTGTACAAACAAAACACAGCACCTGGGGCCCAGGCATCCACAATTAGTATTATCTTTTAGTACTATGTAGCGTGTAGCCCTGGGCCTTCCATAAATACGCATTGATTACCCATTTCATATTCAGATTGATTCAGTGGACAAATTCTACCTAAATGAAATGAAAGATAAGATTTTAACAATATTCATGAGATTCAATCTTTTAAAAAAAAAAAATTTATTATAGATTGTCGTTTTGTCTAATTTTGTCTATTCAAACAAGAAGATTGTGTTGTCTTCATATTTGATATAGATGTCACTATGTGCTCCATGATGTAATGTCATTATATGAATGTCCACATTTCTCATTCTTCACTATTAATCGTCTACTTATCAATCTCGCATCTAAGATGTAAGCTAGCTAGTCTGAAAAGATAGGCAAATGGTATTCGTACACATTATATAAAGTTGTAGAATTTATGATTCTCAACATCTATGTCAAATAGCCTTCTCTTGATTATGGCAAGTATGGATGCCACAATCAGATGGATGAAACCTTTGTCAAGTTGAGTAGTAATGAATGAAGGAGAAATGTGAGTGCATGTAATGGTAAGTTGTTTTATTTTGGGTCCTTGAAGTGTTGTGTTCAAGTCTCTTTTGGAATGGGGATGAAGCATCTTGTCCTATCCTTGAAGTTATAATCATTACCAAACAAATAAGAAGAGTTGAGCTCATATTGCTTTGGTTTATAGAATATGCCAATAGTATGATACTTTGATTGCTTAGATTCATTAACTTAAGGGAGGGGTAATTCAATTGACTATTGATTGACTTCTACAAGGATTCTTGAGAAATGAACAGTCCCTTTATCTTCTTTTCCTTTATTTCAATTAATTGTAATTATTATTATTTAGGTATTTAATGGGTTGAATGTATTAGTTTGTTCTATAAAATATAGTTATGATACTTTGATTGTTTAGAATCATTGACTTATGAGAGATGTAATTCGATTTACTTGTAGTTGGGTATTACAAGGATACTTGAGAAGTGAAGAGATCCCTTATCTTGTTTTCCTTTATTTTAATTAGCTGCAATTATAATTATTTAGGTATTTAAAGAAACTTTCAAAATTAGTTAAGAGTAATGGGTTTTTACAATTTAATTTTGATGAAATTCTAAAAGATTTGTATAAGATTATGTAAACCTTTTCACATCAATGTTTTGGATCGCACTTCAAGATCCATCATAAGGATGGTTTAGGCAATAAATAATAAATAAATTATACATTGTAAACACAACAAATAATATTCAAGTTGTCATGAGAAAATGATACTTCAGCACATTTTTGGAGGAAGAGGGGAAGGACTAGTATGAATTAATTTGCACAATTGAATCTCATTATAAAAATGATAGGCAACAATGAAATACTATATAATTGTAAATGATGAAAGTTTTATACCATGCACTATTACCATTTGTTTATGCCACTTTGTGTGGGTATTGTAAGTACTCAGTCCTAGCATATGATTTTGACCTATTTTATGCTCCCTTTAAATCCAAATTCCCAAATCAAATCTTAGATACATAAATCAACCCTTCTTGCCCATTGTCTATAAATATGATTCTTGTGATGAAGACTAACCATCATCTTTTTTTCAATAATCATCTTGTGCATGCTCCTTGTGAGTGAAGCTTGATATACAAACCTAGAAGCTTGAGTTTTTAGTTGAAAGATCTTGCGAAAAATGGAATGAGAAACGTAGATACCATTTAATTTTGAATTTTCATAATAAGAAAATATAATAATGATAGATTGCAATCGATAAAGATGGTCATATCTTACATGATTTACTGCTGGATTGAGAGCCTTGATATCCCTTATTGATATCCCTTATAAACTCGGATATTAATGTTGTACCATAATTGTTTTATGGTAAAGAATACATTGATTTTAATATATCTCTGAGAATGAAAGTTGATTTTCAGAAATGTAAGAGTATGAGAATGATAGTTGACTCCCAAGGATAGTGTAAAGAAGGTGAATTTAGACCTACATCTACCTTTTGGGGTTGCATATATTGCCTTCCAAAGGTCATTAATGGTGGTTGTGACTTGAGCAGTTGAGGTGGGCCTGAACCCTAATTTCATTAATGTTAAACTGATTACTTTGAAGATTAAAGTTGCCCCAGTTAGGCTTGGCATGTGGTCTAAGCAAGTTTTGACGTCATTCAAATTCAACGACGTACTATAAAAAGAAGCTTGGAAAATCGAGCATGGTTTAGCAGAACTTGGTTGTTGCATAATCAAGATTCAAAACTAGATTATCAAGCATTTAGAATGGAATTGTTTCATAGATATAACTGCTAATGACATCATGGGTGAAAGAATCTGAGTATTAAATAATTCTATCACATGGATTGAGATCATGTAGATTGGGTTGGTAGTTAGTCCACCTCCTAGCAAAAAGCTTGATACATTTGAACTTGTATCATTTCACACTATTTTTAAACCATCTGCTCTAGAGATAGCCCAAATGAATCCATAGGTCGACTTTGAATGAGTGGAAATTTCAACACGCAACTTCATCCTCCTCCTCCACAATGCCAACTCATGAGAAATAGATGTAGACGCCCTTTTTGGAAGATAGATCGGGTGGGAAGGTGGTGTCCTCCTCCATAGGGTATTTTGAAAATCAACACAGATGGGTCTTCTCGGGGTAACCCTAGTCCTGTTGGCATTGGTGGCATTGGTAGAGAATGTTGGCATTCTACACTCAATGAGAATATGGTTGATGTTGTCATTGATGGCAACCAACTGATAACAGGTTTCTACACATACACCGGCAAGCACATTCATTGGCATCCAGATTATATCGACAATGAAGTATACCAGCACTCAGGCCGACATGAGACAAAGTTTTGTTTATGTGAATTATATTGTAAATATAATTAATTATTTGTAAGCCGACTTGGTGTATTGTAAAAGACTCATATATGTATGAGATCTTATAGATCATTTTGTAGAAGGATAGGACATTTTTTGTAATAGCATGGAATAGAAGGATATTATGTAAAGATAGCGAAAGGTTTTTGGTTAAGGTTTATGACAGAGCTTAAACCGGTACTGAATCAAGCATTGCAGATGCTATTTTGAGCAATACATTGTATTGGATTTAATTATCCATCTTGCAGTCAGTGAGACTCTTCTATTCAGTAGTGAGCTCTAGGTTGTTGGCCTTCCTGCATGTGCAGGCCCATATTGTAAGTAATATTTATTCATATTGGCCAGTGAGTAAATATTGTGGGTCACAAATCCCACCGAGGTTTTTCCCACACCGGGTTTCCTCGCCAAAATATTATGTGTTATGGTGTGCATTTATGCTATCTCTATTATTTCTCTTTGTTGCATTATTTCTTGTTTACCAGTACATTCATTTGGGTTGCAAAGTTATAAATTAGTTTAAATATTTCATTAACCGGTTAGACAAAGATTCCCCCCCCCCCCCTCTCAGTGTCTTTGGGACTGTCACTGAATCTAACAATTGGTATCAGAGCCTGGTCCTCTATTTGCAAAAGTCTAACAGCTTGAGGAAGATTCTGAAACCGGTACCGATGGAGAGTTTGAGAAAACAGTTGCAAGGAGCTCTTGAAGATTTTGATGCAGAAAAATTGAAGAATATCAAACTTGAAGATGACTTGAGGACTTCTAAGGAATTCATTAAAGGACTTCAAGAGAACCTGGTTATAGAAAAACAAGAGGAAGGAACTTCATGAGCAAATGCAAAAACATGATGATGAAAAGGAAACTCTTAGTGATATTGCAGAAAAGTTGAGACAAGAGAACACTAACATGAGGAATGAAATGCAAGATTTAACCATGAGGCTATGTAAGGATATTGAACACAGAAAGAAAAATGAAGAAGGCTTGACTAGGAGACTTAATGATGGAGCAAATGAAAATCTAAGACTTTGTCATGAGAATGATATGCTAAAAACAAATCTAATTCACATGCAACATGACAAAGAAGTGCTTGTGAGACAAGTTGGCATTCTGGAAAATGAGTTGATCGATGCAAATGAACACAAAGACAAATTCAAGAAAAGTTCAAAAAGACTTGATGACATGTTGAAAATAATAAAACCTGATGGAGATATAATTGGACTTGGATTTGAACATGGAGAAAGTTTCAGGACTGCAAATAATCTAGATCATAGTAAATCGGTAAGACAACCTAATGCTTAGAAAATTTAATGGGAAATGTTTCAATTGCAACAAATTTGGTCATACAGAAAATCAATGCAAATTTAGAAATAATCAGAATACAAAGTTACCCACCAATCAATGTTCCAAATGCAATAAAGCTGGTCACAATTCAGAAAATTGCAGAATGAATGTGAAATGCTATGTTTGTGGTAGATTTGGACATTTATCTAATCAATGTAGAACACAAACTGGTCAAGGATATGGAAAATCTATTCAAAGGAATAATGTAACTTGTTATGCATGTAACAAGATTGGGCATATTGCAAAATTTTGTAGAAGCAAGACTATACCGGCGAACAATAAAGGATCAAATGAAAAGGGAAAATAAAAGGTAAATGAAATAAAGCAAGAATTTTCAAAACACTAGATTAAGAAGAGAGATCATTGAGTTGATGAATCTGTCTTTGCACCAGTAGAACAGGGTAACCCTCCACCGGTAGGAGATTTTTCATCTAACTAAGGAATAATCCTCAAGGGGTATGGCAGAAAGTTGAAAATCATACATTCTACCCTCAATTGATGGTAAGAAGACATATTTCTTCTTTACTAGCAGATGTGTTAAGATTTCACTTAATCGGCAAGCATTTAATGCGGTTTTTGAAGAATTTTTGGGTTATAAAGCACCATAAAACCCTTATTTCAATCCACCAAGCATCCAAGCATTCAGAGAGCGTGAAAGAGCATGGAATTGAGCAAAGGCATCCTAAGGCGAAGCAACAAAGTATTTTCAGGCATTCAGGATTTCAAGCAAGAGGTATTTATCTTTCGAAATGGCATCTTTGTCTTCTGCACCTAAGTTTATAGCAAACCCTACTGTGGTAGAAAACATTAAGTGCCCTAGGCCCGTGTTCAAGATCATCCCTGAAATTGCCAAGCAAGATGATTCTATTGGAGCTTTTTTGAAAATTTTGAAGGGAGTCGCTTTTGTCGAAGACCCTAGAATCTACATTCACTGTAACATAGAAAATTTAGGGACTGGTGATTTGAAAAACATGTACAATGGTGTTATTACTGATGAACAAGGTTTAGTTAAACCGAAGCATAAGATAGTTGAAGACTTAGGATTTGTTGAAATACTGAACATACCTGAATTTTCGAAGGAGGTAGTTCATCTTGTTCTGAGTAGAGTTCATGGAGAGTTTATGTGGCTTGACTCTATTTTTAAAATCTCTAAGGAAGCAATCAAGGTTGTTACTGGTTTACCCTCTACTGGTAGTAGTCCCAACAAAACAAAGAAGATACCTAACAAGGGAGTTATGGATTTAACCGGAGCTACATCTGACAACAGATCTCTTAGGGTTAATGACATTACTGATGCAAATGTGAGATATGTGAGCATAGTACTTGGCTATAGATTAACTCATACAAATTAAACATATTAAATTTAGTTTCCATTTTATGTATTCATAGTGCATATGAGATGGTCAAGAACAATGCTAGGATTGATATCTATGAATGGCTTAAGGATGAACTGATTGATAACCTGAAGAAGATTAAGGGTGACAAGAAGGGGACATTTCATTTTGGCAACCTACTTATGGGTATGTGCACAAAGATGGTGGTCAAAAAAGTGGACACTACCCAAAAAAACATGAAAAAACAAGCAACGCGTATGCAGTTCTAAAATTTGAAATTCCCGCGTACGCACTTAGGTTTGTTCTTCTCGAGCCTAGAGAAGGTAGCGCATACACGTTGCTTTTAGGAAAATGAGCACGTACACGCTACGCATAAGAAAATGAGCACGTACGTGCTACTCATAGGAAAATGAGTGCGTACATGCTAATAATCCAAATATAACCACGTATGCAATTCCTATTAAAAAAAGTTTTTAAAAATAATTGGGTCTCATTTTCTCGTAAATAGCGCGTTTTTACTTCTTTTTTTTCATTTCCTCTCCTAAACTGCGAATGGGGTGATAGATTTGTCCTCCAAGCTATGGATCAAGGTTAGTTTTTATTTATTTTTGTCTTTCTTTCCCATTTGTTCAATTTGTTTTACATTTTGAATTTAATTTCATTAATTTTGATTAGGTTTTTTCATTTTTTGTTTCAAAAACCAGATTCTTCTAATCCACAACAAGAACAACCAAATGCACCTCTTGAAAATCCACAAGAACAACCAAGTGCACCTCCTGAAAACCCACAAGAACAACCAAATGCACCTCCTAAAAACACACAAGAACAACCCCCAATTCCTCCTTTTGACTGCACACTCGAAACACAGGAGCAATTAATTAATCAGTTCGGACAAAATATGTCTAAAATCAATAGACTGATTGTTAAATTGAAAACTTCTGAACTTGAGCATCATCAACCCCTCGCCACTAGCCTAGAAACATTAGCTAGTGGTTTCATAGTTGTTTCCACACAAATTACCAAATGGGGAAGCTTTAGGGATAGGTGTCGTCAATTCTATGCCGATGGGCTATCATATGATGGAGTAAAAAACAAAAATATTACTAAACAACAAATGTGTGCCCTTTTCATTGATCCCAAAACTGGTTAGTCGTTACCTCTTAATGCAAAGAGGTTTCCCATACATTGGTGTACCAATGTGCAAATGAAGAATCTTTTTTGACAGAGGTGGTGGATGGTCTTTCATGATCCACCTTGTAATAATTATGAGGTGCCATTATATTTTTTGAGAAAAGTATATTTTGAGTTTGTGCTCAATGTGCACCCAAACTATTTTGACATGAGAGAGTTCCATGGTAGAGGTGGTGGCTCTTCCCAAGATAGACTTGGAGCCCATAGGCGATTACCCACGGAGAGTCATTGCCCCCTAGCACCCAAATCCAAGGTGTATCAGGTTGTCCCAATAGAGCTAAAAGAGTTGATGGAGCTACAGACTCTTCAGGTGGCCACAGCATTGACTGGTGCCATCATCCAACATGGGACATCATTAGCACACCCTATTGTATTGGATGATGAGCCATTTGGTGGCGATAAAGAGCCCATCCAGCATATGTGTGTCAGTTGCTCGGGGATATGCTCAGGGATAGATGATGCAGTCGGTGCAAATGGATCCTCATCTCATCTGTGCATGATTTGCGGGAGTAGATGTCAAGCCCACAAGACTGAGGAGTTTGCGCTAACAGATGAGTTGATGGACATGGTGTTTGCCCATGAGCGACAAACACAAGGTGTGTTGATTTGAATTCATAGCATTTTATTTATCAGTCACTTTAAATTTGTAATTACATAAATGAATTTTCATTTATACATCGATTTAAATTGAGACAAATAATATGCATTTCAAGATGCAGCAACGGTATCCCATACTCCTCCCCCAGTTACTATAGTTGCAACTTCGATGCCTGAGGTATAAATTTTGTAACATGTTAAAATAGAATAGTACACTTTGAATTCAAAAAAATACAAGATATACTAACTATCTTTAATGCTTGGTCCAATTTTTTGTTTGTAGGTGTTGATAGAGGAGGAAATGTCCCAAATTGATGGCATCACGCTCTCAGCGATCGATTTTGGCCTACAAGGCTATACGGTATCATATTTTGTACAACCCTTTTTATGTATTGTTTTGATGGAATATGCAAGTCATTTCATTTTAGATTTTTAAAATTATATTTAATTTATTATCTGTACTAATATCTCATGTTAATTTTGTTTTTTCAGGGTACCCCCTCTGCATCTAGGGCTCGTCCTAAGAAAAAGAATTCCTCGAAGATGCCAAAACGTGGGAAGTAGGTAATTGAACACATTTTTAGTTGTACAATTTTTTGAAAATGTTGAAATCAAGTATTGGTTGGGGTTTGTAGTTTGATTAGTATTTTTTGTCTATTTTACATGTACAATGGCCATTGAGCTATGTGGATTTATTGAATGCACCTGATTCACCCGTGGATCAAGAGAGGGCGGAGGTATGTATCTCTACTTTATTTTCTTGATTTCATGATTATATGCACACATACATGTGAACTTGTGATATATTATAAACTTATAATTTTTTCATATAGGAAATATCCATACCTATTTCATCAATTGTGAACCCTCCTCCGTGCACTGGAGAAGCATCTTAGGATCCGATACACTTTTATTTGATATGTAAAATTAATTTTTTTTAACCTTCAATACTTATCATTATATTAATTATATTTAATCTTTGAACATTTTTTATATAGCTAATAGTGACAGTTTCTACATCGATGGTGAGCCATCCTTAGTCCATTGGAGAAGCATCTCAGGCACAAGTATGTCATTGTTCTCTATATTATAGATTTTAAGTGTTGTTGATATATTTATGTTAGTACATTGTATTAGTTGTACATTTAATCTACAATAGACCCCTTCGCAGTATGGCCATAACATGGATCCATTTAGGTATGTCTTCAAGAAAACTCCTAAGAGTGACAAGGAGAGGAGAGTGAAGACATTAGCTCCTACATCAACCAATGAGGTAATCTACATTTCAATTGCAAAGGAATTAAAGTTAAATGCATAGTTATGTTGTTAATTGTGAACTATTTTCTACAAAAGAATTCTAACTTGGCTTTTGAATTGTGGTTTTGCAGCCATCTACAGAGTTGCATACTACATCGAAGAGGCTTGATTTTGATGATCCACCACAAGTTTAGGATCATATAGTGTTAGTTTTGGTCATAGAATGACCAATACATGTAGATATATTCTACATTTTTATTGTATATTGATTTGGACATGGCATATGCCACATTTTTGTAATACTTGTATTGACTTGGCAGACATGCATATCGATATTCGGTCCAATAAATGTGTATTGAGTCCATTATTTTGTATTCTTTGTATTTCGTGGTTGTCCTTTTATAAATTTAAATGAATATTTGCATATTTAATCAACAATATGAATATAAACAACAAAAATATATGATATAAAACATTTCAATTGTGGAATATGATTTGATAAAATTTCCAAAATGTTGAATTAACCCTAGAAAACTCCTTGTATTCAATTCATTATTGCGTATTTGTTGTATTTGGTGGCTGCCCTTTTATAAATTTAAATGAATATTTGCATATGTAATCAACAATATGAATATAAACAACAAAAATCAACAATATGAATATAAACAACAATATGTGTTTGGTGCAAGAGCACCCTCACACTCGCAATGGTCAAATTTGTTCGTCGTGTGCACAAACCGATGTCATGAGCGCATCCAGGTGGGCATTTTTACACTAGGAATGCCCCTATCATGCATCCCAAAGCGTCGGAACGTCGAGAGTCATACCATACCGGTGCGATCTCTCAAGTGCCCTGAGTCCAAAAAATTGTCAAAATTTGACGGATTGTTTCTTCAAATCCAAGACACATATGGTCGATCCGTTTGAACTCATGGGGTCGCATGAGGATCCTCTATAATGGCCTATCTTGGCTTTTGACGAGTCGGAGCCATTTTCAATTGGTAGCATTTTTTGCCTGCTGCAAAAACCATCAGTTGCATGCAATGCAAAGTTGCAAGATTGGCTAGAATTGATTTGGTTCGTCGTGTGCACAAACCAACGTCACAAGTGTGTCTAGGTGCTCAGGTTTATGCTAGGCAAGCCCTTTCATGCATCCCAAAGCGTCAAAACATCGAGAGTCATACCATACCGGGGCAATCTCTCAAGTGCCCTGAGTCCAAATTGTCAAAATTTGACGGACTATTTCTTCAAATCCAGGACACATATAATCGATCTGTTTGAACCCATGGGGTCGCATGAGGCTCCTCTACAATGGCCTATCTCATTTTTTGATGAGTTGGAGCCTTTTTCAATTGGTAGTATTTTTTCGCCTGCTACAAAAACTGTCAGTTGCATGCAATGCAAAGTTCCCAGATTGGCTAGAATTGATTATGTTTGTCATGTGCACAAACTGACATTGCGAGCACATCCAGGTGGGCACGTTTATGCTAGGCATGCCCCTGTCATGCATCCCAAAGCACCTGAACGTCAAGAGTCATATCATACCGAGGCGATCTCTCAAGTGCCCTAAGTCCAAAAAATTGTCAAAATTTGACAGACTATTTCTTCAAAACTAGGACATATATGGTCGATTCGTTTGAACCTGTGGGGTTGTGTGAGGCTCCTCTGGAATGGCCTATCTCAGTTTTTGACGAGTCGGAGCCATTTTCAATTGGTAGCATTTTTTGCCTGCTACAAAAACCGTCAGTTGCATGCAATGCAAAGTTGTTAGATTGGCTAGAATTGATTTGGTTCGTCATGTGCACAAACTGACATCGCGAGCATGTTTGGGTGGGCAGGTTTATGCTAGGAATGCCCCTGTCGTGCATCCCAAAGCGCCGAAACATCGAGAGTCATACCATACCGAGGCGTTCTCTCAAGTGCCCTGAGTCAAAAAAATGTCAAAATTTGGCGGACTATTTCTTCAAATCTAGGACGCATATGGTTGATCCGTTTGAACCCGTGGGGTTGCGTGAGGCTCCTCTATAATGGCCTATCTCAAGTTTTGACGACTTGGAGCCATTTTAAATTTGTAGCATTTTTTCGCCTGCTGCAAAAACCGTCAGTTGCATGCAATGAAAAGTTGCAAGATTGGCTAGAATTGATTCAGTTCATCGTGTGCACAAACCGACATCACGAGCGCGTCTGGGTGGGAAGGTTTATAATAGGCATGCCCCTGTCATGCATCCCAAAGCATCGAAACGTCGAGAGTCATACCATACCGGTGCGATCTCTCAAGTGCCCTGAGTCCAAAAAACTTGTCAAAATTTGACGGATTGTTTCTTCAAATCAGAGACACATATGGCCGATCTGTTTGAACCTGTGGGGTCACGTGAGGCTCCTCTACAATGGCCTATCTCGGTTTTCGATGACTCAAATCCATTTTCAATTGGTAGCATTTTTTTGCCTGCTGTAAAAACTGTCCGTTGCATGCAATGAAAAGTTGCAAGATTGGCTAGAATTTATTCGGTTCGTCATGTGCACAATCTGACATCACGAGCGCATCTAGGTGGGCATTTTTATGCTAGGCATGCCCCTATCATGCATCCCAAAGTGTCGGAACATCGAGAGTCATACCCTATCGACACAATGTAGAAATTGCTTGACAACTTTTTTGACAAATTTTTTGACAACAATGACAATTTTTGCTCAAATTGTAGCTAGTCTCAATCTATGACCCCTATGACCTGATAATGAATTAAATAATTCTATGTGATTATACAAGAATCAATAATTCTCATGATTGACCAGGGACACATCACATATACTCAAAACATAGTCACAAAACATTGACACACAAAATAGTCGCAAAACATTGTCACGTATTATTCAAAACATTGCCTCTAAATATGGTCAAATCAGCTCTTGGCTATTTGATTATACAAAAAAATGTCTTACAAATCATCTCATGGGATTTTATACAAAATTTGGCATTACAATATGTGCAATTCAACTCATCGCCATTTTAATATACAAATCATCTCATGGGCTTCTATACAAAATTTGGCATTACAATATGTGCGATTCAGCTCATCGCCATTTTAATATACAAAATTTGGCATGTACATATGTACAAATCAGCTCAGTGCCATTTAAATATACAAAATCATACCGCTAAATGTGTAAAAATCAACTCATGGGCATTTATATATACAAAAAATGAATATAGAACAATTCATCGACAATTTAAACAAAATTCTCAAAATCATTCTACTCTAAACCATAGAATCAATCAAGTGATCCTTCAGGATCGGCTCTAACCTGTATTGTGTCAAGTATTGCCTCGTAGTCAGATTCATGAACTTTCCATAAAATCTTGTTATGAGGTCTACCACGATACTTAATCAAATGAATATTTGTTGCAACAACAAGGTTAGAGAAATGAAAAATATGTTTGTGTGTTTCAAAGTCCTCGAACAACCAAACATCAGAATTCTTGATAGGGTATCTCAGAAGCCATGTTCCTATCACGACAACAGACCCTATTGGGTACTCAATACCCTCTCCGTCAATGATTGTGGTTATCAGTTTTCTTTTTGTCTCAGCACAACGACATAAATAGTAATATGTTCCTTCTTCATTGTTCTCTTCTACAACAACTGCATACACATGACCTGCATTTTATAAAGTGTTAATTAATACCAAAAATAAAGTATGATGTACAACAAAATGAACCAAAAAGAATACTTGCAAAAAAATTAACTCAAAAAATCACCTGAATCCACTAGGTCGGATACATGGTCAAAATCCACTGATGTCTCCATCTGGCTCAATTGTAGTGCTTTGGGAATTTGATATGAATCAATGGTAACCAACGGTATACAAGACCATTTGTCAACCCACTCTTGTGATTCACATTCTTCCCACAAACAATACATGCATGAAGAGAAAAAATATACCATCTGTCTTGTATATATTACCAGTGAACTTGAATTTGAACTCATAAATGAGTGCATGTCACTCGTGTTAGCTCTGATGCCAATTGTTAATAAGATGAGAGGGGGGGGTGAATCATACAAACTTAATCTTCAATATATTCAATAGATTCAACCTCAGTAGCTTTAACAGATATATGTAACCAAAACTGTAAAACATGCAAACTTAAGAACACATAATCATAACAACACTCATAACACCAAATTTAACGTGGAAACCCAAATAGGGAAAAACCATTGTGGGATTTCGGACCCACTAAAAAATATACTCTTCTAGAGTATGCTTGGTTAAAAGAAAATCATGTTAAAGATTACAAACACATTGCTAGATGTGACCTGGTTAACGGATTTCCCTCAGATCTGTTAGGATCTTCACCTTGTTAGAGGTGACCTTGTTAAAGGGTTTCAAACACTCAATCAGATTGTCACCTTGCTAGAGGATTTACAAATAAGACTGTTAAGTCCACTCGGTTAAGAGATTTTCTGTCACTTACAAATAAATAACAGTAATGAGTATGTCTCCAACTTTGCATCTAAAATGCTAAAGCAAATTCTTATTTGCTCAATACAATCTAGTCATAGGACTTATCTTGTCCCTCTGTTGGGCTCCTTACTCTGTTTTTCAAACAGGTCTTCAAGCTTCTGTGCTCGGTAATCACTATGTGGCATCCATGTGCTTACACTTGCCCACATACATTGTTTATCAATAGTTCCTTATTTATAAACAATTTGCTAATCGATTAATCTCTTTGATCACATTTCCCATGATCAATCATAGCCATCAGATCTTCAATCTCGACCAGATTCAATGTATCCTTCAATCTGAAAATGTTTTACCTCACCTTGGAACTTGCATACATTTCTTAGAACTTGTGCTAGGGTATTGTGGTTCAATCTGAGCTATAGATCTTCCTGTCGATCTTCCATTGCCATAGATCCTTAACAAACTTCATACACGTTGTATCAATCATTTAATCATAACTAGCTCATGAGCTTCCATCATTAAACAACTCATATATTCATCCAATGCATTCTGTTATTACTCGGTTACAACTTGGTAAATACTAAACTTCACTCAGTAGACATTTCTCCTTCATTAACCGATAGCGATAACCTTAGGGTTTACCGACTAGGTTTCTTGCTCGGTAAAATAGTATAGTATTAACCTTACAAACAATAGCATATGTAGGATATCAGAACAATCTAAACAACATGATCTCATCATTGTCTTACTCGATAATAGTTGCCCATTGGATAACTTATTCCTCCCCTTATTCATCACATTCTTTCTGTGTCTTTTACCGACATCTTAATTCTCTTCAAAACATACTTCTTAAGATATGGCAACATCATACTAAATTAGAAAATCAATTTCTTGACATCAATGACAAAATAATATTGTGAAGACAGTAAACATCCTTAATCAGTTATATCCATAATTATCAACAACCTTCTCAATATCCTAATTCAAATGCCAACAATCTCTTATTGTCTGTTATAATGCAAACAATATCTTCCTTTGACATTGACGGAAAAACCAATTGATTTGACCTAAAAGATTCGAATTCGGATTGTTGTGATTGTGATTTCTCAAATTGTTGAAATTCTCTCCCCCTGTCATTAGTCTTCTCCCCCATACATTAGTCTTCTCCCCCTTTGACAATAATACCAAAATAAAACTAATACATAATTTCTTCCTGTGTGAAGTAATTTCTTTGCTGTTCGGTATCAACTCAGTCTCGGTTAGAGAATTTTGTCTTCAATTCCTGTTCCCTATTTTTGTTTCCTGCACACCTTTAGAAAACATTCTAAGGTGTGTAAATCAGTATCAACTCCTAAAAGGTATTCTTTAGAGTCATCAAATTGATGCTTTCACCGAACTCGGTCAGTGAGTAAAAGATAGGGGTAGGACCCCTAACTTACTTCTAAGATACTCAAAAGTGTCCCTTGGCAGTGGCTTGGTGAAAATATCTGATATTTGTTCCTTTGAGCTAACATACTCCAACACCACTTTCTTCTCTTGAGCTTCTTCTCTAAGATAATGATATTTGATAGAGATGTGCTTTGTCTTAGAGTGCATAACATGATTCTTTGAAATGTTAATGGCACTAGTATTATCACATAATATAGTTACTAGCTCGGTAACTTTCTCATTTATGCCTTCCAACAGTTGTTTGATCCATGCTATATTGGTACAATTCAATGCTGCAACAACATATTCAGCTTCTGTTGTTGACTGTGAAATACATCCTTGTTTCTTGCTAAGCCAACTCACTAGTCTTTCTCCTAAAAAGAAAGCTCCACCACTTGTGCTTTTCCTGTTATCTATGGTGCCTGCCCAATTAGCATCAGTATAAACTTTTAAATCAGTCATTTCCTTTCTGATATACTAAGCCATAATCCTCAGTGCCTTTCAAGTATCTGAAAATTCTCTTGATTGTTGTCATATGTGTTTCCTTGGGATCTGCAGAAAATCTTGTAGCTATACCTACTACATATGTTATATCTGGCCTGCTGTGAACAACATATTGCAACTTTCCAATCATAGATTAGTAAAGTGTCTCATCAACAGATGCAGATTCATCATTCTTTGATAGTTTACAGTTGGTAGTCATAGGAGTACTTACTAGTTTTGAATCCTCCATTCCAAATTTCTTCAAGATTTCCTTTATGTACTTGGATTGAGTAATGAAAATCTCATCTTTCATTTGCAGTATCTGTAGACCTATAAAATACTTTATCTCACTGATTAATGACATCTCAAATTCTTTGCTCATTTCATTTCCAAAGTTCTTGCATAAAGAGTCATTTCCACAAAAGATGATATCATCAACAAATATGGCTGAGATCAGTATTCCATTGTCTTCATCATTCTTCATGTACATATTATTGTTTTCACTTGTCCTTATAAAACCAATCTCGATTAAATAAGAGTGCAATCTTTCATACCATGCTCTAGGTGCTTGTTTCAGACCATATAAAGCTTTGTTCAGTTTACATACCTGATCTTTATTAGAGACATTCAACAAATCCTTCAGGTTGTTCAATAAAAACTTCGTCTTCTAATATACCATTCAGAAATGCAGATTTGACATCCATTTGATATACTTTGAAATTATTGTAAGCAGTGTATGCCAAAAATGTTCTTACTCCTTCAAGTCTTGCCACAGGTGCAAAAGTCTCACCATAATCAATTCCTTCTTCTTGAGCATAACCTTTGCAAACTAGTCTTGCTTTATTTCGAATGACCTCACCTTTTTCATTCAGCTTGTTTCTGAAAATCCACTTTGTACTGATTACATTTTTGTCCTTCGGTCTTGGGATCAGTGTCCATGTGTCATTCATCTGGATTTGATCAATCTCTTTTGTCATAGCATTTATCCAATCTTCACTGTTAAATGCCTCTTTCACTATCATTGGTTCAAATTCAGATATCAGACATGTGTTCTTTCTCAGTTTATTCCTTGTCATCACTGGCTCATTTTTATCTCCTATAGTCTGACTTGATGCATGATTCCTTGTAACATACTTGGCTAATATAGGCTCGGTAGATTATGTATGATCTTCTTCATCACTCAGTAACTGGATATTCTCTTCATTTCCTTCAGCAGATTTCTCGGTAGGACTTCTTGGTTGAACATATACAAATCCTTCATAATCTTCTAGTTCTTTGGAGTTTCCTTCATCATTTCTTTTTGCAAATTCATCAATTTTCACATTTGCACTTTCTACTATTTTGTTAGATTATTTGATCAAACATTTAAATGCTTTGCTTCTAGAAGAATAACCAAGAAATGTTCCTTCTTCACTTTTCTGATCAAACTTACCATTTCTGTCATCTTTGTGAACATAGCAATATGGTGTCTTCAAAGTTCCTTTCTTCAGTTGTACTCAGTTCAGGGTGTAAATTGCAGTGCTGATTGCTTCTCTCCAAAATGTTTGAGGTACCTTCTTTTCTATCATCAAGGTTCTTGCACAATCCACAATTGATCTGTTTCTTCTCTCGAGTATCGCATTTTGCTGGGGTGTTCTCGGTGCAGATACTTGCCTCTTTATACCATGATCATTGCAGTATAAGTTAAAATCATCAAAAGTGAACTCTCCCCTATCAGATCTAAGACATTTCAATTGTCTTCCTATTTCATTTTCAACTCTTGCCTTGTACCATTTAAACATTTGAAAAGATTCTGATTTTTCTTTTAAAAACATTACTGACATCATCCTTGAGTAATCATCCACAAATAATATGAAATACTTATCACCATAATAACTCTTAACTTTCATAGGACCACAAAGATAAGTATGCACAAGATCTAAAATTCCCTTAGAAGTGTAGGACTTACTTGTAAAGCTTGATCTTGTCATCTTACCCATCTGGCATCCTCGACACATAGCATTCTCAGGTTTCTCAAGACTTGGTAGACCTCTTACTCGGTGTTTCTTGCCTATTTTGATCAAATTATCAAAATTTACATGACAAAACCTTTTATGCCATAACTAGGTATCATCTATCTTTGCATATAGACACTTATTCCGAGTTGAGTCAAGGTGAAATGGGTTACCTTTTGTTTGTGTTCCAGTAGCTGCTAACTTTCCATGCTTGTCATGAACTTTGACAATTCCTTTCTAAAACTCTATTCGGTATCCTGTATTGTTTAGTTGTGCTACACTCAACAAATTGCATTTCAAACCTTCAACCCAATAAACATCATTACATTTAGCATTGTCAAGAAGTGTTATAGATCCTTTACCTCTCACTGGACATGGTGCATCATTACCAAATCTTACATAACCTCCATCATAATCTTCTAATATAAAAAACTTGTGTTTATCACCTATCATGTGATGTGAGCATCCACTATCTATGATCCAAGAATCATTAGTATTTATGTGAGATATTAAAGCTTTTTCTTCGTACCTTTCTTCATCTGATCCATCTTTGATAGCCACATAAACAACTTCCTTTGTACCAGTTTCATCTGATTTATCATCATTAGATTCCTCATCAGCTATCAGACATGTCTTTTTATCTCTTCTTCTGAAGTCTCGGTGTCCTCTGTAATGATTATCTTTATGTCTGTCATCTTGGTAATCTCTCCTTTCACTGGATTCTTTGTCAGGACAATTAGAAGCCATATATCCTATTCTATCACAGTTAAAACATTTCAAAGGCAACTTTCTTTTGTACTTACCTTTTCCTCTCAGTAGCCTTCTGGCTAATAGTGCTTCAAACTCTTCTTGCTTTCTGATTTCATCATAAAGTTTGTGTACCTCCTCCATGTTTTTTGCGAAATCTTTCACTTGCTCCACTATGATTCCCTTCAGAGTACTTATACTTTCTATCATTGTAATCATCAGATTCATCAAGATGAAAAGAACTAAATGCAGACTCAACTTTATTAACCGAAGACCCACTGTTATCAAAGTTACTTAACTCAAATGCATGTAGCTTACCAATAGTAGCATCCAAAGAAACTGGCATATTGGCTATAGACCTCAATTCATTGATTGCAAAGACTCGGATTGCATAAGCAGGTAGAAGGGTTCTTAATAACTTACTTGTGACATCCTTCTCTTCAATGGTTCGTCCTGCTCCTTTGATTTGATTGACAATCTTCTTTAACCTTGTACTGTACTGGGTTATGTTCTCACCTTCATTCATTCTCATAGATTCAAGTTGTCCTCTTAGACAGTCCACTTTTTCTCTTTGAACATGTTCATCACCACCATACGCAGATATGAGTTTGTCCCACATTGCCTTGGCATCATTGCAGCCTTCTAGATCATTAAACTCTGAGTCGGTCAATGTAGATGTTATTTCAATCATTGCTTGAATATGTTATTGCTTTGCCTTTATCTCTTCCATTGTCAATGGATAGGTGCTAGGTGTAATGAAATCATTCTCCAAATAATATACAACATATTCTCCAATTCCTGATAGGTGCAGCTTCATCCTTTTTTGCCATGTAGAGAAACTTGACTTGTTCAACTTCGGTGCATCCCTCTTATACATCTTTGGATCTTTTCCTCAAGTAATTTTAAACATTTCTTCTGGAGTCCAAAGCTCTGATACCAATTGTTAGCTTTGATGCCAATTTTTAATAAGATGAGAGGGGGGTGAATCATACAAACTTAATCTTCAATATATTCAACAGATTTAACCTCAGTAGCTTTAACAGATATATGTAACCAAAACTGTAAAACATGCAAACTTAAGAACACATAATCATAACAACACTCATAACACCATATTTAACGTGGAAACCCAAATAGGGAAAAATCATTGTGGGATTTCGGACCCCTTAAGAAATATACTCTTCTAGAGTATGCTCGGTTAAAAGCAAATCATGTTAAATATTACAAACACATTGCTAGATGTGACCTGGTTAACGGATTTCCCTCAAATCTGTTAGTATCTTCACCTTGTTAGAGGTGACCTTGTTAAAGGGTTTCAAACACTCAATCACTATGTCACCTTGCTAGAGGATTTACAAATAAGACTGTTAAGTCCACTCGATTAAGAGATTTTATGTCACAAATAAATAACAGTAATGAGTATGTCTGCAACTTTGCATCTCAAATGCTAAAGAAGATTCTTATTTTCTCAATACAATCTAGTCATAGGACTTATCTTGTCCCTCTGCTGGGCTCCTTACTCTATTTTTCAAACAGGTCTTCAAACTTCTGTGCTTGGTAATCACTATGTAGCATCTCTGTGCTTACACTTGCCCGCATACATTGTTTATCAACAATTCCTTATTTATAAACAATTTGCTAACCGCTTAATCTCTTTGATCACATTTCCCATGATCAATCATAGCCATCAGCTCTTCAATCTTGACTAGGTTCAATGTATCCTTCGATCTGAAAACATTTTACCTCGCCTTGGAACTTGCATACATTTCTTGGAACTTGTGCTAGGGTATTGTGGTTCAATCTGAGCTATAGATCTTTCTGTCGATCTTCCATTGCCATAGATCCTTAACAAACTTCATACACATTGTATCAATCATTTAATCATAACCAACTTATCAACTTCCATCATTAAATAACTCATGTATTCATCCAATGCATTCTGTTATTACTCGGTTGCAACTTGGTAAATACTAAACTTCACTCGGTAGACATTCCGCCTTCATTAATCGATAGCAATAACCTTAGGGTTTACCGACTAGGTTCCTTAGGGTCATCATTGTCTAACTCGGTAATAGTTGCCCATTGAATAACTTATTCCTCCTCTTATTCA